>NC_030433.2:8465000-8617500 GCF_001660625.3 Ictalurus punctatus | reverse complement strand
GTAAACACATTTTTTAAGCAAAAGCTTAATACAGAAACAACGTTTTAACCCTTTCATGCACAGTGTTTATAATCGCATGTAGATCCTTTAGATTGCATGAGGTGTGAAGTTTTACTTTGTCTAAATATCACATATTAAAAAATAAATGGATTGTCTATATGTAGAAAATAATAAATAAATAAATAAACTTTCCAATGTCCAAAATTTGTCAACATTCAGTTGGAATACATTAAAATTATAGAAAATATAATATCTGAAAATACAAAATTTTTAAAAGAGTTCAGGTTCCATGATGCAAAGACAATTTGTTTTTAAAAATCTAAGGTGCTCAGTGGAGTCTGGCACAAACCGTTTTTTTTTTTTTATTATTACCTTTTTTTTGCTATTTTTTGTTTTATGCATAATTTGTTGTTATTTATAACAACAAATAGTCTAAAGCTCTACAGATGTTTATGATAAATTACAGTAATGCTCTCAAGTGATCTGGACATGATATACATCTTATAATTTCCCGAACTATATTTAAAAAGAACTTTAAATTGACTGTGTGGACACCATGTATGATAGATAGACAGAGAGATAGGTAGAGAGAGAGAGAGAGAGAGAGAGAGAGAGAGAGAGAGGTCAATAGATAGATCGATCTATAGATAGAGATAGATAGAGAGAGAGAGAGAGACAGAGATAGATAAATAGATAGATAGATAGATAGATAGATAGATAGATAGATAGATAGATAGATAGATAGATATAGAGAGAGAGAGAGAGAGAGAGAGATCGAGCAATAGATAGAAAGATCTATAGATAGTAGGGATGTCACGAGAACCGATACTTCGGTACCAACATTCTTAAAACGTGACAGTACTTGTTTTTCTGGAGTAACGTTTGAACCCATTCTAATGGAGGTACCGGGGTTGCAATTCTTCCGGACCTGATGGGGGCAGCAAATATGTGCAAGTGTTTTAGTCGGTCCACAAGTGGTGAAGAAGAACAACAACTACAAGCACATGGGAAAAACTACAGTTTAGCTCCACCGTGACTCGTTGAGAGGAAAGGTGGTGTGGAATATGGAAATACTTCGCATTCGAGGCGGATGACAATGAACATATAATTGATGCTGTGAAGCCGGTGTGCAACCGATGCTATCGTTCATTTCAAACAATGTGAGGAAACACCTGGAATTTGGCGAAGTACCTGAAAGACGGTCCCTATATTATATTTGTTTGAGGCAGCTGGCATTGTGGCCGTGAAAACAGCTAACGTTATGCTCCATGTAATGTTAGCGATAGCCAGTTATTTGTTAACGACGCTAACGCACTGCAGTGTTATAAACTACCTCCTAATGGGCCAGCATGCATCGCCATTCAGCCCGTGTCCTGTCAGCTAAATGTAGAATAATGTCACTAATAATTATTCACATGTTCATGCTTATGATAAATCGTTTTGGCCTGCCACCATATCAGTGAATTTAAACTAACGCTTGCATTCAGAGTATAAGGTGTGTGTGTGTGTGTGTGTGTGTGTGTGTGTGTGTGTGTGTATGCGCGGACGCGTTAGGAGTGCTGTACCTCCACTGTAGCCTCCACTCGTTGTCAGACAGTGTTTGATAACTAAAATCTCTCTCTCTTTTTGCCAGTATCAGCTTATATTTATTTTTTTTAAACCACACCGTGGTATCGACTTTGGTATGGAGTATCATGTACTTTTGGCGGTATCAGTACTGACTACTAGATTTTTGGTATTGTGACATCCCTAATAGAGATAGAGATATATATATATATATATATATATATAGAGAGAGAGAGAGAGAGAGAGAGAGAGAGAGAGAGATGGAGATAGATAGAGAGAGAGAGAGAGAGAGAGAGAGAGAGAGAGAGAGAGAGAGAGAGAGAGAGAGAGAGAGATAGCTAGCTAGATAGGCAGACAGACAGGGAATTCTTACCCAACATGGTGGCATCTACTGCTCCTCCAGGACAAAACTCGATCATAATCTGTATATGAGAGAGAGAGAGAGAGATCAGGAATACAACACTTCAGACAAAGTGGGACTGATTGTGTTTTATTCCTCTTATACCACAGCGATTTTACCACAGCGACAATCGTCATGCTTTTTATATGTTTATAGTTACGTTCAATGTTATATGCAATGTTATAGCAGCTATAAACCGTTCTCTCACCAGCCCTCTCTTTTTCCTATCTTAAATAAACGTCTCCTTACAAAAAAATTTTTTAAATCCGCCGTACATGTCCCTGTGAACGGGTCATGACTCAGCTTCCTTCAGCATTGCTGACACAAATGAGTCTCACATACACTCTCACACTCTCTCTCTCTCTCTCTCTCTCTCACACACACACACACACACACACACACACACACCCTTAAGACAATAGACTACCACAGAAAGATTTCCAGCATGATACAAAGAGCCAAAAATCAGCAGTTTTAGTTTCCAATAAATCTCACAGATGTATGTGTGTGTGTGTTGTTTCCAAGGTAACCATTAGATAGCTAACATAACCAACGAACAGTGCACGGAAAATGCGATCTAGCGCCCAGGTAATCATGTAGCACATTTATTAGCAATATTGTATCTTTATAAAATGATGAAGTGCTAAAGCTTCAGAGTTTATCGGACTCCGAGAAGTCTGAAGTGAATATTTTAAATCGTTCGGAGCGGAGGTGGAATTTTTAACATCAGTATGAATAAGGCCATTTAGCTTTCCGACGACTCTGAGGAAGAGAACAAACTCTCATTCTTCTCCTCCTCCATCACTCCATTCAGATAAAGGCCACTGACGCGCTGCAGGGTGACGTCTTAAAATCCTTTTACACCAAACTCACTGGGGAAAAATTCACTTTTCTATCAGATGTGTTTCTGTACGTCGTAATGTCTGTACAACACGTTTCTACAGAGTAACAAACAGGTCAGGTGACACTTCCCTTCAGCGTAACAACTATTTCTCATTTCTCATGTATTATATACAATTTAAAGCACTTTTAGTGTATGAAATGTAGAAAAACTATTGTCTCAAAGGTGAAAAAAGCAGTCAGGTTGTATATTTATTTAAAATTATTTTACAGTTGAAATAGTTCGACACAAAAAATATTTCAAGTGGTTTCCCCAAATGCAACTTAATGACTTCTCCAGTCTCAAAATAATTCATCCCTTCATTGTGAACATCTTCAGTACTTAGTAGAGCACCCTTTTGCTCTTATGATCCGCTGCAAACGAGATGCATATCTTCTGACAGCATTCCTGAGGAATCTTACCCCATTCCTCATGAGCAATGGCCTCCAGTTCAGTAATATTCTTGGGTTTGCGTGCTGCAACCGCCTTCTTCAAATCCCACCAGAGATTCTCAATGGGGTTCAAGTCAGGTGACTGAGATGGTCCGGTAGAATCTACCAGGACTTCTTCTGCAACCAAGCTTTGATGGAGTTTGAGGTATGTTTGGGATCACTGTCCTGTTGGAAGGTCCAATGATGCCCAAGCTTCAGCTTCCTCACAGACAGCATGAGGTTTTCTCCTAGGAGTTTCTGATACTTCAATGAATCCATCTTGCCTTCCACACACTGCAGGTTTCCAGTGCCAGAGGATGCAAAGCAGCCCCACAGCATCACTGAGCCACCACCATGCTCGACTGTGGACAGAGTGTTCTTTCTTCAATATTCTTCCTCCAGACATACCGCTGATCCATTGTGCCAAAAAGTTCCAGTTTTGTTTCATCGCTCCACAGAACAGAATCCCAAAACTTCTGTGGGTAATTTATATGATTTTGAGTCGACTTTTCTTGTCCTTTTGGGTCAGTAGTAATGTACGTCTGAGTTCTGGCATGGAAACCTTCTGTGTTTAGTACACGCCTTACTGTGCTCACTGAAACCTCCGTGCCTGTTGCACCAAGTCCTGCTGCAGGTCTTTTGCAGTCACTCGAGTTTTTCCACAACCTGCCTTCTCAGAAATCTGGTTGCAGACATTGTCGGCTTCCTTTTTCGGCCTCGTCCAGGTATTTCATGCATTTCCTACCCCTAGCCATTTCAGGTATTTCATAAATTATCTGCCCCTAGCCAGTTCAGGTATTTCATGTGTTCCAGCTCAAGCACAATTTGTGCAACTAATGAAGCCCTTGATTAGTTTAGCATCAGGTGTGCTTGAGACAACACCTGTTCTGCATCTTTGAGGGATTCTCTTCGGGGGGTTGAATAATTTTGAGATCGGAGAAATCATTATAAGTTGCATTTTCAATTGAATTTGGGGAAACCACGTGCAGCATTCATTGTGTTGAACTGTTTCATTTGCTTTTGTTTGATGTGTTCATCGCAAACAGCTGAAAGTCTGTAAATGTTCACAATAAACCTGATTTGCAATGGGGGTTGAATAATTCTGACTGCAACTGTATAAACTTTTCTTATACATTTGTACTTCATAATAACATCCATAAACTCTTACTTACTTAATTTTATTCTCTTTCATTTTCCTGTTTATCTTCTTTAAAAATTTGTCACACATGTAGCAAAGGAGCTACTTTATGACTATTATTTTATTTAGTTTTCCCCTCCCCCATAGCGGCTGATTCGGTCACTTCACTTTTTCCCCTCCTGCTCAGATTCGTGTAATATTCTGGATGACATGAATGCCACCACGCTGAGGTCACGCTCTTGAAGGCGGCATGACCGGTTAGATCACACATACATACACATACACACACACACACACACACACACACACACACACACACAGAAATGTTTCTTCAAGCAAAACAAAAACTGGTTGAACAGGAAGCAAGAGACAAGATAATTTGGTGAGCTGGTTTCACTCCCATCCGAGAGAGAGAGAGAGAGAGAGAGAGAGAGAGAGAGAGAGAGAGAGAGAGAGAGAGAGACTGAGACTTACTGAGTACCTGAGTACTGAATTCAACACACAAACTACTGAGATGAGAAACTCCTCATTGGGGCTGTCAACAGAACGAAGAACGAACACAGAGCTCAGGTTCTCTAGAGAACAAAAAACAAAGTCAAATCTAGGTTCTCAACAGTAAGAAGAACGAACACACAGCTCAGGTTCTCAACAGAACGAAGTAGGGCTGCACTAACGATTATTTTGATAATTGATAAATCTGTCGATTATTTCTTCAATTAAATGATTAGTTGGATTAAAAGGCCAATTTTTTTTTCTGGGGTTTTTGTAAATAGAAGGCTATGATAAAGGTATTAAATGTATGTGTCCATGCTATACATCATGCAAAGGATTTTTAAAAATATTAACATTATATTTTGAAAATAAAAACAGCTGATTGTCCACAAGCTTTAAAGCAGAAGTTAAAATCACTATATTAAAAATGCTAAAGAATAAAAATAAAAACAGAGACTAAGTGCTAAAGGTTGAATGTTCTGCAGTAACACACATTCACTCGTCTGAACACACTAACATGTTCCTTTATTCTGAAAATGTACCGCACTTCTCACATTTATATACAATTCCATGTTCTAACCCCATCACAATTGCTCTCTCATAAACACACACTTACTATAGTTTATAAATATCAATATATATAGCATCAAACTACATATTTGATCATAATGAATATTTTAGTCAGAGTTATTGTGCTTCCTTTCTACTGTGCGCTGTGTGATTGCGGCACACAGGCGTGGACTCACGCTCGTTCAGTGAAGTTAACGGAGACTCGCTCGCTGTCAGGACAAGACTATGTAAAATGGAAATACTGGTGTGAATTTCTAACATTTACAGATAAGGATATCTGTCTGTCGCATCGTCTGACATGACGAGTCATGTTAATACACGTACCAGTTTGTTTGAAGCGTTTAATATAAAAACACTCATTTTGGACGAGCTGGATCATGCACCCCCACAGAGACCACAGCCCCACCCACATGACTTCTACTGTCTCACAAGATGGAGGTTTGTGAATTCACAGGTCAAAGGTCACATAGATAAAGCAATCGCGTGTTGTTCGTAACATAAATATTGCCACCCCTGAGGACGTACCCAGGATTCTCATTCCAGTTCATTCTACACAACGAGGAGCTGAAGTTCTGTCTGTAACGTTCCTCTTTAACAGGTTTTACAATCATTTACAATTACAATAATCTCTTTACAATAAACTCTAAAATAATAGATTTTTTATATTTGTAGTAACGCAATATTTTCCAGAAAAGATGCAGGAGGGACAGAGAAGATCAGAAACTCAGCTGAGGCAGTCGTCAATACAAACAGAAATAAACATGACCATTAAGGTTATCAAAAAAAGATGTGAATTCTTATACAACCACTCAGCTGATACTGTGTGTGTGTGTGTGTGTGTGTGTGTGTGTGTCTGTTCATTCTGATTTGGCAGAGTACCACACCCACACCCAAACACACATGCTTTTTATGTCCAGCACAGGGGGTTGTTCCAGCAAACAGGTGTTTAAGGGTTGGGGGGGGGGGGTCACAGCTGTTTTATTGAAGACTGAAAACAACACAATCAGAATTTTAACCTTGACAGAAAGTAAAACTGAACCTAAAACTAAAGAAGATTTCTTTTTATTGGCTAAAATTAAATCTAAAATCTAAAATGATCAAATCCTTAATAAAAATTAAACATAAAATAAAATATATTTATGAATAAAAGTAAGCTTCACGTTATTGTGAAGACACCATTACAAACTAAAAATTAAACATTTCTGCTGTAAATAGCACAAATAAAATAAAATAAAAATTTCTAATTAGCTCGCAGTTGAATCCACTGTGTGTGTGTGTGTGTGTGTGTGTGTGTGTGTGTGTGTGTGTGTGTGTGTGTGTGTGTGTGTGTGTGTGAGAGAGAGAGAGAGAGACACTTGTTTGTCCTGACTGTTGACTCAGAAACAGTGAAGACCGAGCGCTGAAGCACAGAAAATCCATGCAATAAAATAAAAAAAATTTATAAAATGTAAAAAAGTTTGTAAGACAAAATAGATTAAACAAAACAAGTGAGAAGGAAAAACTTATTTAAATAAAATATACAAGTTACACTTAAAAAGTTCAAAAAAATATATATAAAAACCAAAATAAATTAAGTTGAAATGGAATGTGACAAGAGAGAAAGACAGAGACAGACTAGAGAGCACGAGACAGAGACAGCATGAGACAGAGAGCGAGAGCGGCACAGAGACAGCGGCACAGAGACAGCGGCACAGAGACAGCGGCACAGAGACAGCGGCACAGAGACAGCGGCACAGAGACAGCGGCACAGAGACAGCGGCACAGAGACAGCGGCACAGAGACAGCGGCACAGAGACAGCGGCACAGAGACAGCGACACAGAGAGCGAGAGCAATTTAGTTCCTTCATTTCCTCTGGAATTCCAGCAAGGCTTTATAACATGGTTTGCTCTTTAAACTCTGCGAGGAAAAGGACTGCGAGACGATTGCCTCGCCTCATATATGACCATTACAAATGTCCAGCACTTAAGAAGAGAGTAAAACCGTGAGGAGAGGTAATATTTTTGGAAATAAAATAAAAATATTTTTGTATTATATGAGAAATATTTAATTATGTACTATAACACTAGTATAATTTTCAATATATTACAACAGAAAAGAATTTATCATTTAAATAAATAAATAAACAAAAACTATAGTTTCAAGTAAAAGTAAACTTTAAATATTACAGTAGAAAAGCCCGTTTTAAGGCTGTAAGAACTAAAACCAGAAGAGAAGCTGAACTGTGTGGTGAAAGTGTTCATTAGTGGAGAGAGTTCGCTCTCGACACCGACTTCACACACTATAAGGAGAACCTTCAGAGAGACTGCAGCTATAAAAACAAACAGAGCTGTTTATATACGCGCCGTAAATCACAACACACACCAATGAAAACTCTTTGTAAAGTTATCCTTCAGTCTGAAATGTAACCTACATTTTAAGTTCATTTCTTCTTACAGATTTGATAATGAAAGTTCTGTATTTTTATTTAAGAAAAAAATATATATCGATATCAGCTGATACTCAAGGCTTCTGGAAAAAAAAGTTTTAAGAACGTTTATCAGTAGAGTCCAAAGACAAAAATATTGATAAAACCCGATACACAAGGTTTTACTGGATATCTCATGATAACAGTAGCCACGTGAGCTAACGTTAATGCTAACATTAACAACAACCAGTGAGAGGTTCAGAAACGTGAGAGTCCTGTAAGTGTTTCAGTTTGCAAATTAAATCATTTTTAAAGCTTAAAAGAAAAAAAATTATTAAATATCTTGGCTGATGCTCAAAGTTTCATACGATATAAGAGAAAAATTAATTTAAAGCTCATTAAGAAGAAACAGGTTTCTTCGATATCTGTATTTATGGAAATTAGAAAAGAATCCAAAATCTACTTCTTCACACATAATCGCACACCAAAACGATGAGAACGGCAATAATAATGTTAAAAATGCTTTAAACACCTAAATGTGTGTTTCTATAGTAACTAGTAAGAGCTCAGCTGTAAGGAGATGTATATCTAACACTTATGGAAGGAGTCTCCAGTGTTTTTTTTACAATGAGAGATGGCGGGAAGGGGGCGGAGCTTCGAGGGGGTCTCGTTATTATCCAAGAGTTTAAAATACCTATGCGACTGGGGGGGGGTAGGGCTAGGGGGAGGCGAACCATTAGCATATTTTTGACTTGTAGTCTGGCTAATCTCACCCATAGCTTTTGCTCATAGAAGAAGGCATCAAGCAGCTTGACAATGTAGTGATGGTTGCACGTAGCCAAGATGTCGATCTCTACGATGTAATCCTCCAGCTCCTCTTCGCTCTTCGTCTCGATCACTTTGGCGGCAGCCAGGATGCCCGTGTCTTTGTTCCGGGCCTGAAAAGATAAAAAAAAAAATAAAAAATCATCACATTTAACGTAATATCCGCACACTTCATGGTGTCATGGTGATGGTGACGGTTTGTCGACCCTGAAGTTAAAGAAGTGTATCTCAGCTCCTGTTTACATCACACCATGACACAAACCATCAGGATGAGTCGGGACGTGTTGGTGATGTCACTGCACACCGGTATCATGACGACGAGGACACGGAAACAACACAGCCCTCATCAACTTCCTCTAATGACTCGGAAAGATCACCTGCATGACCAGGGTGGAGTCTGGAACTAAAGGCTGAACAGTACTCTCAAAAGAAATAATAATAATAAAAGTAAATAAATTTGCACTGTGTCCTAACACTTTTCCCTTTTTTCTCTACTGCCAAAACTTTTTCCAGTTAAAAACTATTCAGCTTTAAAATGTTTTCTTTTTAATCACTGAAGCAGGTTAAGTGATTTTTGTGTGAAACAATTTAACTGTAAAGTGTAAATAAAAAGTATAAAATATAAACACAATAAAAACAAACCTCACAAATTAAAAAACTGTTAAGTTTCTTAATAAAATACAAACATTTCCAATTCCAAAACAGTTTTTTTCCAAAATCCAATTCCAATCTGTGACGTTTCTCACAAGATCAGTTATCTGATAAATTTTTTCTGATATCCGATCCACAATTTCGTTTGATTTTCTGATATCCATGATACCCGATACTGACACCGGGAATCGGATTTGTACCATTTCAACTTTAACCCTGTGTGTGTGTGATGTCACGCAACATGTTCAAGTCACTTGACCACCAACGTTCAGGTCTAAAATGTGATTAAGTTGGAGCTGCGATGGTGGGCGGAGCCTCGTTTTAAGTCATTAACATGATTTTCAAAAAAAAAATATTTTTTTTTTTAGATTTCCACAATCAATGTCCAATCTCTTGTTTTGTTACAGGATCTGAAATGTCTCATCTCTGATATCTGATCCACCTTTTTCCTTTTTTGCTGGTATTAACCCGATACTGATATCAGGTGCCCTCTCTAACCATAACCCGTTATTATAAGGATGATTATGATTATTATTATTATTATTATTATTATTATTATTAATATTAAAATATTCTCCATTACAATGAAAATTGTTGCATTAACTTTTTTATTATTATTATTAACATTAGCTAATGTTACACGTTTAGCATGAGGTGCAATAACAGCGTGTTCTTGGCGCACTGCTCCAGCTTGATAGGTTTCTTCTGAGAGTGCTGGAATAAATCTGTCACATTGACACTTTTATCCTTCAGGCTCTTCAGGTCTGTTCCTCTTCTCAAATCTTAACCAGAACCATAGGACCTTCTGGACGAATTTCAGCATACAGAGAGAAATCTAAACACACTTAAACGGGAAAACATAATCCTAATCCCAACGTCATGAGCATCGTCAGGCGTCAGTTTTTTCTGGTTCACTGTAACTAGTAACGAATTTACACCATGACACGATGTACTTTTTATACGTGTCAATAAAGAGATTGTGTCTTTTGCTGAAGCAACAAACGGTGAAGAGGATCTCCAAGACACGCCTACTCCGTTTCACACCACGCCTGTCGAGTTCAGCACACACAAAAAAAAGAAAAAAGAAAAACAGATGTATGAGGAAGAGGGCTGATAGCGCTCCTCCAGAGTGTGTTACTCCACCATGTGATGCTGCACGTGCAGCAGTTCGAGAAGATACGAAGGATGAAGGGCAGCGTCGATGACTTGGCCGAATTTCATCCGGTCCATCGCTGCTTTATGGAAAAACCCGTATCGCCGTAGAGACGGAACAAAAAGTGTCAATGCTACAACAGCTCTGTATTTAAACACAATAGAACCACACTATCGCAAAATGTTTCTATGAAGGATGAGGGACGCTATTGATGACAACAACCAAGAGGACAGTGTCACGCTCTGGACATTAAAGAAGGCCGACTTGGAAGAAGAGATCGTCTGCATTAAAATGGAAACACTTAGCGTCTCCTTTAAATTCTCGACTTTAATACACAAGTTTAAACGGATTCTGAGAGACTCGAGATTTTCTCGTTGTGCTCCAGATGACAATGACGACAGTCAAGACGACGGTCACGACCTCTACTCTCATCAGTCCTGAGTTTAATCTCGTTCACGGAAGCTTATTTTTGCAAACAAACTTGTCATCCCTTCTCATCTCTCATCTTTGAATCTCTTCCTTATGCTCCGAGACACGAGGGAGAAGTCCAAGAAAAGGAAATAAGCTTTTTTTAAAAAAAAGGGATAAGAAGCAGATGTTTGTGTCTGACTAAAAAGTCCGCTCACTTGCAGGTGTATGAAACAGAAGGTGGCGTACTTCACCTCATCGCCAGGGTACAGACAATAATGCTTAAAGTTCACTTGGTGTGATAGATGTAGGACTAAATCTGTTTTTACTATAAATAATTACTATTTAATAATTAGAGAAACCCTAAATGGATGCAGGTGATTTGATGAAATTTAATTGGGAATAATTTTTTATTTAATATATAGAATTATTATATACAGTTATCATGATTGGGGATTTTTTTTTTTTTTTCCATTTTCAGTTTTAAATAAATTGAACCTGAATATCGTTTATCGTAGAAACATCTTTGAGGAAGCGGATGTTTTTTTTTTTGCTAGAAATAAAATCTTGAGAATCAGGAACTCACTTCCTGAAAGTCTCAGTGATCGCTCCTCTGTTTCTGAAGAAACACACGGGATGTGTGAACTTTCTGGAGGACAGAAACCCATCATTTGCACCCCGAGTCCATGTGAAAATCATAAAGCCGTGTGTGAATGTTACACCCTCCGGTTACTTACTGACGCTGAAGAAAGTGGGAGGAAGTGAAGGTTGTGAAATTCGCCCCCTTGTGAAGCTCGTTTCCGTTCGCACTGAGCTGGGAGAGGTCCTTTTACTTTCTCGCACAGCTCGTTTGAGCAATTTTAAAGTTTCGATATTACAGAGAAAAATAGCTTAATCAGTGTTTAACAGGAAGAGAAACTATACACCCTGTGAAGCTCCGCGTGTTGAAGAGCAAAAAAAACCCAATTGCACTTAAAAGGTGAGAGAAATAAATGTTCAAAACATATCAATAAAAACAAAACACGAAGATAAAAGTAAATTCGTCTCCTTATGAAGTTATAAAAGTGCTTTTTTCAGACACATCACATGCGGCATATTACACTTATTGATGATGTGCACTATTAAATAGCTCAAATATTTTTTGTAGTATAATATTAATTTTTTATTTATTATTACCCAACCAAAAACAATATTAATTTTGATTTTTAAAAATTATCATTATCCAATATTTTGTAATAATTATGAATTATTGAGTTAAAACCAAACAATACTAACGTGCAACCCCAACGAGTACAGAATAATATATTATTTAAAAACTGAACGTTTCAGCAGGTTCTTTTTTCTTTTTAATCGGCATGGCTCGAAGTCACAGACGAGCGTCAGACTAAACAGCGGATCCGAAGGGAAAACATCTGCGCAAAAACACAGAAGCCTCTCCCTGTGTTAAATAAGGAAAAAGGAAAGAAAAAGAAAACAGGAAGCACTCCTAGATCAAACCTGAGACACAGATAACACACTGCTGAGGAACAAGGTCAAGTCTGCGTTTAATACAGCAGAGTAAATTAATAATAAAAGTTATTTCACTCACACACACACCATAGTGACCTTGTTTCCCAGAAGAAAAAAAAGAATAAGAAAAAGAAGAGAAAAATGTGTCTCCTGAAATTTTTCTGGGCTTTTTTCAGGTCCTTTGTGGAGCTGAGGTGTAAATTTAGCTGAAACCTGGCAACCCTGGTTCATGAAATCATGTTTTGGTGTTTTAGTGTTACTGTCAGTTTATTATTTTGTATTTCTTTTCTGTCTGGTTAATATTATAATACAAGTCATAAATCTGGACAACGAACTTTAGTCACAGATGAACAAACGTGCCACGTTTTCTTAATTCTCGGCTATAACTACTGTAGCAGGGTTTATCTGCTTCCCCTGAGAGCTGACAAACTTCCTGTATGGTAGACAATCTACAACCACAACACGCTAACGTCATTACGCTGACTACACACTGATCAACACCACAGATAACACATCACGTTGTGGATTCTGCTCCTTCACTGAAGAGCAAAAAGAATACATCGTGTGAAGAGCTAGCAATAAAAACAATAGCTAGTTATCAAGCCAATTTAACTAAACGTCGGGCAGTGCGTGTAAACTTAAATGACACGTTTAAGTCATGAAGTGAAGCTGAATACACAGCAGAGTAGTCCTGTAAGACATTTAAATGACCTTAATGACATTTTTTTGTATTTTAAACTAAATGGTGTTTCTAAGGGCAATGTGTAATTTTGTAAATTTGTTCAATTTGCGTACGAGACTCGATGAAGTGCTTTTTGCAACAACAAAAAAACAAAAACAAACAGCATCACACTGTGCAGAATTTGGATATACTTTTGTAAAAATGACTTTTTACAGCAGGGAAGGGTTACAGCTGCGGCTTCTGCTGAGGTGAGTGCGTTTTAACAAAGCCCCGCCTACTTCCTACATGAACTATGCCCACTTGGGGAGGCTCCACCCATCTGCGATTATACTTTTGGTCAGAATAAAATCAGCTTAGTTAATTGGTTAAAACACTAAAGAGAAATGAATGTAAAAAAAGAGAAGATGACGTAAACAGCATTAGCTTCATCATACCTTAAATATTTAATCGTTTTAGGTGTTTTAACTCTCGTATTCACCAGCAAAAATGTAAACATACTGTTATATTTGAATTAGTTTTTTTAGTAGTAGAAGTTGTAATTTCATGTTACGCAAAAGACTACAGTAATGTTTTTATACTTTATAGAAAAATGTTAAATGATGAAAATCACGGACGTTAAACACAACTTTTGTACATTTGAAGAAAGTTTGCTGTTTTTAAAGAAGGAGATGGATGCGGTTGAGCGCCGCAGTTTCAGCTCTTCAGCTCTCACACCCACAGCGTCAATTCCTTATCAACCTCAACCAACACGGCTGAGGAGCAGCGATTAACCCTGCGCTTCTGTCACCAACATGGGATTTCACCCGCTACAGCCGACTGTACTGTCCTTTTAACAGTTTACTCACACACACACACGTGCACGCGCACACACACGTGCACGCGCACACACAATACAGCTGAAACAATAATCAATTATGAAAATCGTTGTCAACAAATCTCATTACAGATTAGTTGGTCGGCACGGTTCACATTTACTCCCTACGTTTCTTCTGTTCCAAAAACACACTTCGGAGAGTAAATACTAAAGTTGTGACCCAAATGACATACAGTACACTTACATTATGCACTGTGTACTCTACTGTCTAGTGTGTGCATTTTATAAAAGGTAATGTCTTCTCAAATGAAACACTAGCGTTTTTTCACAAACCGGAAGCATCAGCCGCTCGCTAGTGAACGGCGCATGATGTCATACGCACGTAATGCGTATGAGCCTAGCTTTAACCTAATACCCAGAGTCACTAACAGTGACTACGTTTACATAGACAGCAGTAATCTAATTATTGACCTTACTCTGAGTAAGATAATATTGTGATTAAGGTGTTAACATGAGTCGCTTTTAGAATATTGCTTTCATGTTCCTGTTTTACATGTTATAGAACATAGATCGAATCAGACCGCGCATTATTGAATCAGACCGCGTATTATCGAATAGGACCCGTTTCCAAGCCAACAGAAGGCAGTTCTGTTTATTGTGAACTAACTAAAACTTCAACATGCCTAGCTAGTTAGCTAACACGTCTAATTTATACAAACCTGGGTAAAATCTACATCATGGAACTAGCTAACTAACTAACGCTAGATATCCTTCTCAAGCTCTTACTGAGGAATTTCCTGTAATATACACATTTAGCTAGCTAACTTTACTCAGGTAAAAATAAATAAATAAATAAAAAAAACGGTGGTGACACGTGATTGATTGGTCAATTATATTTGCGTTTTTAATAATGAAAACTATCTTTTAGGCTCAAAATAAAATGGTTGTATTGCTGTTATGAAATTAGTGCTACTGAACAGACTCCTCCATTATGTGTTTGCTCGACTATACAGTTACTACTGTGTGCTGAAGTCTCATAACTGAACCCACACACACACACGCACGCAATGAACCCACACACACGCAGGTAATGAACCCACACACTCACGCGCGCACTGAACCCACACACTCACGCGCGCACTGAACCCACGCACGCGTACGCACTGAAGCCGCGTGCGCTGAACCCACACACGCGCGCGCGCTGAACCCGCACGCGCTGAACCCACACGCGCGCGTGCGTGCGCGCTGAACCCGCACGCACTGAACCCGCACGCACTGAACCCGCACGCACTGAACCCGCACGCACTGAACCCGCACGCACTGAACCCGCACGCACACATGCACGCACTGAACCCATACGCGCTGAACCCACATGGACGCACTCACTGAACCTACACGCATGCGCACACACCCCGCGCGCACTGATCCCCACGCGCGCGCATTGATCCCCACGCGCGCGCACTGATCCCCACACGCGCGCACTGAATCCACGCACAGAACCTACGCGCGCTCGCGCTGAACCCGCGCGCGCACGCGCTGAACCCACGCGCACACATGCACGCACTGAACCCACGCGCACACATGCACGCACTGAACCCACATGCACTGAACCCACATGGACGCACTCACTGAACCTACACGCATGCACACACCCCCCACACACGGAACCCACACACGCGCGCGCACTGAACACCACGCGCACGCACTGAATCCACGCACAGAACCTACGCGCGCACGCACTGAACCCGCGCGCACGCACACTGTGGGTTTAAGGGTTTTTAAAAGGTAAGTTTAACAGTATTAAGTGAAGACGGTCACACTGAGCTGTGTGATTAGTACCCTACTGAACCCACACGCTGAACGTCTTCCTCCTTAACGATGATTCAGGAATCCCAACACAGCACAGGAAGTTCAGAGATTATCATCCCATTCATGAAAACTCACCCCAGGTTTTCAGGAATGTTTAGCAGTAATTACAGTCAGGTCCATACAGGTCTGAGAGGACCAGCAGGAAACGCTTTCTAAACATGTACGCAAAATCCGCCCATCATCCCATTCCTGATACCGAGCCGAGCCCAGAGGCGGGAATAAACCCGAGTAACAGTACTTACTTACCTTGCTCAAGTACTCTTTAGTAAGACTTGCACTTTACTCAGATAAACCAAACCTCCACAAGACTTTTCTATTTTTTTTCCCCTGTGAGACTGGGTCAGACGAAAACCTTAAAAGTGCGACATAATTTAGCATCCGGAAGAATTATTTTTCTAGAGGAATCTGGAAATTTTTTTACTTTAGCATGGCTGTGTGTTGAAGTGAAAAAAAATTAGAAATAAAAAATCAATTTGAAAATATAAAGTTTTTATTTGACTCACCCTCATTTATTTTCTTAGAACGAAGTTGGGAAGTTGCTTTATTTATCGCACCATACAGGATGAGGCGTCTAATCTGCTACATGAAAATGAATCAGCAAATTCTGAATCAGTGCAACAGAAGTGTAACCTTTTACATTTTGTAACTTAATTAGTTAGATTTTAGCTAGTGATTTAGAAAGTAAATTAGCTAGATAGTTACATTTGGTAAGTTAGGGTTGGGCTAGTTAGGGTTTGTGATTTGGATAGTTACATTAGCTAAGTAGTAAATGATGGTAAATTAGCTAGTTAAATTAAAGAGGTAGTGAAAATCATCTTTGTAGTTAAATGTTAACGTCTCCTAGCATTCCGTCCCAAAGGTTAATTAAACATTAGTTAAGCAGAAAGACGAATTACTGGAATGTCCGTGTTAGCGGAACATTCACGCAGCTTTGGTGCAGGATAAACTCATGGTCGGTTAAAAATATTTTGTGGAAGCAAGCGTTACCTCCACAGTCATCACAACACTAACGTGTTAAATCTCCACAGCGTGGGTCTTATTTTAAGAACCTCGTTTTAAAACCGACCCTTTTCATTTGTTGTGCATTTCTAATTCTGTAATAATAATGTTTAGAAGAAAAAAAATGTTTTTTGTTTCCACTAAATCATAGTAAACCATCTTCTGATTTCACACCCTCTATGATGTGTAAGGATTTAAAGAAAATATAAAATAATCGTGTCACGACACGCTTCACCTCCGCTCCTCCACCCAAGCAGAAAACGCCGAGTCAGCTCACGCTCCAGCCGAACTGTGATCCTGACTAGCGACCAGCTAGCATGGCAACTAGCATTCTGTTCTGTAGCATTACTCATTTCCCGATCTACATGTTCAGGTGTCCCCAGAAATACGTCACATTCAAGGGAGGGAAATGTGTCCCAAATACTGTATGTTATATTTAATGACCTGGTGTTGATTCTGTGTCCAAACTGCTCTCAGGTTTATCAGGTCCAACTACTGGTAATGGGCGAGTCAGCTGCCTCGCTCACCCCCACCCGTCTAACTAGATTAAAAGAAAATAATAATAATAAATTCTGACCCAAACTCATTTTTTCCATTCTGCTGCACTGATTACCTGGACACGCCCTTCCCTAACAGCAGAGATCCTGTTACCATTATTATCCAATAACAGCAAGTCCCGAGTGTTTTATTCCGCTTACACTACAGCAAGCTGCCAACCATTTCAACTTTCTTCAATTAATAGACACATCATAATTTTTATCCGTTTATAGTTACGTTTATTGTAATTTATCTTTTTAGTTCCTGTTCTTACTCAAGTTATGGCAGCTATAAACAGTCGTTCCCTCACCTCACTTTCACGTTCTCCTCTGAAGTTAATACGACATAAAACAAACAAAACAAAAAAACGCAGCTTGTCATGTTACCAAGAAACCACAAAGAAGCGTAAACTCCTCCGTCCTGAAGACGTCATTAAACGTAAAAAAAAGTTACCGCTATACCTCTGCCACGTCTTCTATAAACGTTACATGAACATCCCCTTAATGCCGTACAAGTCCCTGTAAATGAGCTGTTACTATAGAAACAATAACGTATTAATATACTACCGTCAGAGCTGCTGTTATAGAAAATTAATCAACACCACCTCGCTATTCACAATCAGAAACAGGTGCCCAAGAATACAGGAGTGTCTAATAAAGTGTAAGGTTTAAAATCCCCAATAACACTTCAGCAGCTGGTCTATTATCTTATTTATTTTAGCAATGGTTTGACTTTCCTTGGTTATTAAAGTAAGCGTTAAATAACAAAAGCCTATTAAAGACAAAGCTTAATCGCCAGTTTTGAACATATGGTATGTTCGTATTGGAAATATCGCGAGATATCTAACGTATCGTGAAATGCAAATCTCGCGATTTGATATTCTTGTCCAAACCGCACACATTACTTAGATCACCACATTGCGATCATATTTTGTGTGACAGGCTTTATGACAACACTAATGTAGTTGGACTGGTTTGGACGGTGTGTGAGGAGGGGTAAAAACTCTCCTCATCTTTTAATACAAATAACTGAGCTTGATTTTAAACTAAACTTACCTTATAAACTTTCCCGAAAGCTCCATCGCCCAGCTCTCCTACAATCTCCCACACCTCATTCGGGTTCACGTTCCGATGGACGTGTTCGTACTGCTTCAATTTCCTCTTGTCAGTCGGAAGACGAAAAATTTTGCCGAACAACGACATGTTGAATTTTGTTAGAGGGGAGAATAACCCCAACAATTTACGCGTTTAAAGACGAGAGACCAGCTATTTTTTTGCCAGTGCGTGTTTGTGCGCGCGCGTATATTGTGAGGGAAAAAATTCTCCTCACAGAATTATTATTATTATTATTATTATTATTATTTTTACAAAATCACAAAACTCGCGTTATCCGATATTCCACTGTGTGACAGCAAACCTCATCTTCGCCGATGAAGTTTAAAAAACAGTTCTAAAAACGTGGCGTCAGATAACGAAAACTATTATAATTAAACACGGCGCTATTCGAGAGAAACGAGCTAAAATGCTGAAGAAGTCATCCTGACAAGCACGCGACCGTCCAGTAACTTTTCGTGCCCACCTGTAAAAGGACTGAAGCTCACGCTGTTGAACCCTCCACAACTCTGGTAGGCGGCCCCGCCCATTCTCTCCAAGTCACGCCCCCTAGTTTGTACGAAGCGCCAAGCGTTAGCATGGGATTTGTAGTTTTATTCACGTTTTTTAAAAAGAGCGTCACACGTTTGTTTTTAAATATATCCAACTATTTTAACAATTTGTCTGTATATTTTTTCTTTCATTTTTTGATAAACCTTACACATGCAGAACTCAAAACCAGCTACACACTGCACATCATATACAACACTTCTCCTGGATTTATTGGATCAAAGTTGGCATTTTTTATATTTTAATTGATTAATGATTAGATCAGGTAATGAACGTCCTATGAGAAACATAACAGTGTGACTTAAACTGAGTAACCATGGTTAGAACTTGGGTTCTTCGATGGGTTCTTTGTATAATAACGGGTTCTTAGCTTGCTGAAAGGGTTCTAGATTGAAACTGATTCTACTTTTAAACAGAAAAAAAAAGTTTTTACGGTTGTGATTTCCATCCCTGTAATAAAAGATGTTGTTGTTGTTGTTTTTAAAAGGCCTCCCGGACTTCAACTTCACAGACCAGCTTTGAGAACTATGGTTGTCGTAGAAAGACTACTGAAGAACCCTTGAATGTTCTAGATTTGCACTTGTGTTTAATAACTAAATATTAACTATATAAAAAATAATAGTTGGTAATATCTCCACCATCATCACTTCATTAATAAAATGCCAATAATATTACAGATCCGAGGGATATATGTTTACATCATGAACCTCTGAGGATCCTTGAACAGGAACCTATTTTGAAAACCTCCGTTCTACAACCACTTTGTGAAAAATAATTCAGGATGTTTTACACCTCTGGATGTTTATGGAAGGTTCCAGACTCTTTCAAAAAACAAATTCTCATTTCCAGTTATTTGAAATGATTATTTTTCATTTAGAGATCATCAATCATTTAAACGGTTCGTGTTTGGTGAGAATTAAGTAAACCTTAACTTCCTATTAAAATCAGGAATAAACTAAATTTAAAAACTCAAACGAAACTTTATGAATTTGTGATGAATGTATTGGTGCTGGAGAACACCTTGCACAATATCGCCACCTTGTGGTCATCAGACGTAAGCGGGGGACTAACAATTTTTCTGAAATATTTTTGAAATATTTATAGATATTTCAAAATATATAAATATATATGGACTCTTAGAAATAAAATGTAAGTATGTAAGTAAGAGAAAATAAGTAGAACTATCTTTTTAGATAAACGTGTATGCCAGAACTCCTACCAAACAGCACCTATTAGTGGAGAGGAGAGAGTGATGTAGCCAGTTCAGAGATGGAGATTATTAGTGAAGGGCCAGTGGGGGGATTTGGGTAGGACACTGGGTAATACCCCTACTCTTTACCATAAGTGTCCTGGGATTTTTAATGACCACAGAGAGTCAGGACCTCGGTTTAACATTTCATCCAAAAGACATTGATGTTTTTACAGCATAGTGTCCCCGTCACCATACTGGGGCATTAGACCCCACACAGACCACAGGGTGAGCACCCCCTGCTGACCTCACTAATACCACTTCCAGCAGCAACCTTACTTTTCCCCAGTAGGTCTTCTATCCAGGTACTGGCCAGGCTCAATCTTGCTTATCTTCAGTGGGACACCAGGCAAGAACTGCAGGGAGATATGGCTCTAGCGCATCAGCATAACTACAGTTCCTCAGGATATGATTATGTAATCAGTAGAACTTCAGTGATGTGTTGAGCTTTACACATTCCTCACATCTCACATCATGCCACGTCATGATGTCACATCTGAATTTAATTTAGTTTATCTCAGCACTTCCAAAAGCGGCTCCATTTGCCAACAAAAACCTCAAAAATCGCCTCCGAGATCCAAAACTAACAGATGATGCATTCTCTGAGGTGATATCCATTTCTAAACAAACATCACTAAGACTGAGAGGAATGCAGCATTCAACAAAAGAAGGAATGTGTGTGTGTGTGTGTAATCTCTCTTAACCTCTTACACAAAAATAACATACACTTCACATAAGATTTTCATAACAATAATTCTACGTGATCATGTGAAGGTCCAGTTCACCATGTCATGCCCTATAATGGGCACGTGTGAACTCCAATAAATGCACGTCACATCGTATGAACAATATATAATCACGTGAAAATTAAATCACGTGGTCTATGTGTGGAAAATTAACATGTAGAGCTCCACAACTTCTTAAACCTCCACCTCCTCCTTCACCCTCCTCCTGATTGCTGATGACTTTGATGAGAAGATGAGAAGCAAAATCTGCCAATCCTTCATTATACCTGGTCTACTCCACTTCCTACAACATCACGATCACGCTTCCGTTCTTCTTTCATTGTCACGTTTTTCTCTTCTTTCCACAGAATCGATCCTGCAGGTTATCTTGTCCAGCACTCCAGCCACCTTCCCGCTGTATCATCTCACAAGACCTTCTCTCCTTCATCTCTTCCAAAGACATTCCACTGGTGTTCCAAAAGGCTAAGAGCTTGGTCCTCTTTTGTTCTCCCTCTATACTCAGTGTCATATCTTAAAATTGGTTTTCATACCACTGATATGCTGAACCTCTCCTTTCCTCCCTCAGACACTCATATTTCTGCTCAGATCTCAGCATGTTTGACAGACATCTCATCATGGATGTCTGAGCTGCTCTGCTGTACATCCCTGGTCCTGTATCTCCATGTAAAGATCTTGCCACTGCAAGCAACCTCCAGGTAGTTCTGGTCAACCAACCGTCCTTCTCGCCTCACAATGATAAACTGACTCGCTCATGCAGGTTTCTCCTTTACAACATCAGAAGGATTCGTCCATTTCTATCCACACAGGCTGTTCAGGTGCTTTTTTTTTGTTCCTTATCATTTCAAGACCGGACTACCGCATGTCGCTCCTGGCAGGTCTACCTCTACGCTCCACACCAGCCCATTGCTACTCTCTCTTCATGGACTTCCTGTAGCTTCTGCATGAGATTTAAAACACTGATGCTCACCCATAAAGCCAAAAACAGACCAGCGACTACCTACCTTAAAGCATTTATTACACCCCACACTGCACCACGCTCCGTTCAGTTGGACCCACCATCTCTCAAAATACAAGGAAGCATCAAGGATCTTCTCTGTCCTAGTAAATGATCTTCCCCTGGTTGTAGACCAGTGGTCACCAACCCTGTTCCTGGAGATCTATCTTCCTGACTTTTGCACCAACCATAACTGTGCCCACCTAACCATCTAATCCTTGCCTTAAGAAGTTCTTTATCAACTAAAACAGGTGTGTGAGACTTTGTTTGGAGATGGAACTTGCAGGAAGGTAGATCTCAACAAAGAAGGTTGGTGACCACTGCTGTAGACTAAAGACCTAGCTCTTCACTAAGCACTCGAATTAGCACAGAATTGATGTATTATTAAAAAAGACACCCCCAACCTCCCTACTCACCTCCCCAACAGGGTTTTCAGACTGATGGTACTCCTGAATCAAGTGAAGTGTCTGAAACCCACATGCATGATTCATGTGATCATTCACATGTGAAGTTCAGGTGACTTTTCTGTAAAGCTAAGTCAGTTTTCCTTCCCCAGCATGTGTTGAAATGAACCACAGTGTGTGTATTTATGTGGAGGATCATCACTAGATGGCACTGAACACTCACAGGTTCCTGATGTCTGAAATACAAAAACATCTCTGCAGACCATTAGGCAGGGGAATTTAAAACTTGTAGTTTAAGACTCTCTCAAGGAAAAGTAAAGCTTGGCAGAAGGAAATATTCCAGCAGACAAGGACATGAAGAAACAAAATACTTGAGGAACCTGTACGTGAAAAGAATAGAAACTAGCGCTGGTTTGTATGAGTGCTGGAACAAAAGGTCAAATTTATCTAAAAAGGGACCGAACTAAAAAAAAAAACTAAGAAGAGCTCTTCAAGGTTTATTTAGATAGTTACAACAAATAAACAAAAACCTTTAAGAGTTAACTAAGATATTACACCTCCCCACACACACCCACGCACACTCAAAGTCCACCCCTCCTAAATCCTGTATTAAACTCCATGACCATGTATACCACTGCAACCTGTGTAGATTATAATAGTTTAACGTTTTAACAAAGTAGGGGCAAAACCATGCAGTTCTCCTAAACACTGACATCAGGGCCATCCTGGTTCCAGAGCCTATCTCAGAAACACTGGACATGATGCCTACTGTATTTGGGAGGTGGGAGGAAACTGGAGAACCCAGAAGAACCCAACAAAGACATGGGGAGAACATGTGCAGAGACTTAGCTCGGACTCAGAATAAATACATGGTTTCAGAGAGGTACAGTGGGTCGCGTAGTCATCTCACTGCTCAAGGGTTCCTGATTTGCTCCTGAGCTCGGGTTACTGTCTGTGCAGAGTTTCTAATGTTTGTTCTCCCCATGTCCATGTGGGTTTCCTCAGGGTTCTCTGGTTTCATCTAAAAAAAATTTTTTAAAAACATGCCGCTAGTTGGATTAGCGACTAAATTGCTCTCTAGGTGTGACTAAGTGTGTGAGTGTGTGTAGTGATGTACTGGAATCCCATTCAGAGTGTAATCCCACCTCACACTCAGTGTTCCTGGGATAGTCTTCGGATCCACCGTCACCCTGAGCCGGATACCCACTCCTCGCTTAATGCACGCACACACACACACACACACACGTGACATTGACGATAGACACATACTTGTGGCAAGAAGCCTCTAATGAGAAAATACTGTACTGTATATACGCAGAAGTCATTTATTCAACACAATTACTAGACTGTTAAACCGAAAATATTTTCTATAGACTGCTATAGACGGCGAGAGCACAAACAAAAGCAGCGTCAGGAGCAATTTCGAAAAAGTAAGCTGTTTGCAAACGCAGGTAAAGCCGGAAAAGAGCTGTGTGAGCACGACGCATCTAATCTGATTGAGTAAGCAGCAGTTGCCAAGTCTCTAATGGCGATCTGGCTTGAAGATTAAGGTTCTGCATCTGAACGATGATCTCGCTCATGTAAGATGGATGAATTCTGGAGGGGATTCGTTCCAGAGCCGTCGGCTGTAAGCAAATTTTCCACCAGGCAGTTTCTATGACCTTCAAGCCATGCAATTTAGAAATGCGCCCTTACAGTACAAGCGTATGTTTTGTGAAAGCAGTGATCTCTCAGTGTACAATTCATGCCGTAGTGAGCAAACAGTAAAAACTTAAGCTAATATCATTCCTCTGTACAGTGGAATATAGTCTAAAATGTCTATGCATATAGTTTATATACATATATAGTGAAAATACATAAAGTTTTAGGGAAGTACCATCTAGAGCTCATTCTTACAATGTGGCATGCAATCAGTTGTGTGTAAAAGTTTGTGCACCCTTAAGACCAAACAGTCCAGACAGAAGAAAGTCATTTATTTCAACATGACAGTTTTACTACGTTCCACAGACATTCTTTCATAATCAAAATGTAACAAAAACGGTCAAATGTTGTGCATAAGATATTTATGCACTCTTCTAGCTGAATAAATACGTAAACAAATACATTAGACCCTCTCAGTTATAATATTCCAGTTGAAAATAATGTCCATGTCCCTGTTAATAAGCGAACATCCCAGTTTAGTTACATTCTTAAACAGGATGAGCAAATTCCCATGTTGAATTAAAAATTAAGTGTTAAATAAAGACCCACAGAATTGAATTAACTTCTGCAGTTTTGAATTAAGTCTTAGAGCGTAAATTAAATGCATCAGGGTCCCTCGAGTTTTCCTTTTTATGTGGGGAAGCTCTCTCTCTCTCTCTCTCTCTCTCTCTCTCGCTCGCTCTCTCTCTCTCTCTCTCTCTCTCTCGCTCGCTCGCTCGCTCTCAAAAAATAAAAATAAAAACAGAATTGGTATGCAGGTTAGTGTGTTGTAAAGCTTACAGTCGCTCCAATCTGGCAACCCTGAGCATTTTTATTTTTTGTACGAACACTTGGTAAAATCCGAGGAGTCACTGAGGAGCATTTCATCTTTCTTCTCAGCATCTTTTCTCCTCTTCCTCCTCCTCCATCATCACCATCATCATCATCTCTGAGATCCGAGGTGAGTTGTGTGATGTGTGAGGTTTCTCGGGTTTAATTGTGTTTAGGAATGATCTCGGCTCTGTCATTGACTGTCCTCAGCTTCAGCACTGCGGCTTTCACTGAGACACTTTATTTTAACCTGCTTCCTCTCTGGACTGAGCTTCTCACCCAATAAACACTGATGAGTTTTACACCGCTGTGATATTTACACCTTCTCTAAAAATAATTTATGACGTATCTGGTGTAAGTTATAAATCAAGTCGGTCTTGCCTGCACAGTAAAACAAGTTCTGACTTTATGCAGAAAAGGAAAAAAACTTTGTCTTTTATTACAGATTTGATCATATTATTTATTTTGCACATATGTTTCTATTTATTCTCAGTTATATAAATATCCGACGCAGCCTAATTAACTGATGGTAATAATAATTAATGCACTGCAATTAAATGTCCGATTAAAGGTTGCACGAGCTGATGTGTTGAGTTTATGGGCCAATCACGTACTCCGATGCGCACAGTGTTGCCAGATTAGAATTAAATCACCTTACATCCAGGCCGTACTTATCACTATGAGCTGTGTTTAATTCACATCAGATGTAATTTAGTAACAGTGTGCAGTCTCAAGGTTGCCATATTGGATCAGATTAGATTATACCTAGACAAATGTTTTAAACGGCACTCATTGCATTATAAAGCCTGTAACTTTCCTAAATTCCCAAATAAAAGAGAAATAACCCAGGTGACCAATTATTTTTGTGGTCACTTTGCATCCTATTCAGTCATACATTGCCAGAATGTCAACATGAATATGGGTCAAT
Source organism: Ictalurus punctatus (assembly GCF_001660625.3). Lineage (NCBI taxonomy): Eukaryota > Metazoa > Chordata > Actinopteri > Siluriformes > Ictaluridae > Ictalurus > Ictalurus punctatus. Next base: position 8,591,678 of record NC_030433.2, on the reverse strand, counting down.
ATAAATTATGACTAATTATACCACAGTGTTGGATTCTGATTGGTCGGAAGGTGTCGATCAATTTTCTATAACAGCAGCTCCAGTAGTTCCAGCTGTACTTCAAATCATAGGTTTATTTATATTTAATGCACTCATTCTAATAGGTTATTGTTTCTACAGTAACAGCTTATTCACAGGAACGTGTACGTCGGGCACTCCGCTGATAAACAAATTGCTTGTGTAATCAATAGGTTGAAGCATTCTGTAAGGAGAAATATGTTTCTTTAACATTCATGGAAGGAGTCTCCAGTGTCAGCGCTTTGTAACAGTCGGAGGTAAAGCTGTAACTTGAAGTTTTCAGACATTGTCATGGAAGAGGAGTTTATGCTTCTTTTTGTGGTTTCTTGGTCATATGACAAGCTGAGAATTTTTGTCTTATTAACTTTGAGAGAGCGAATGAAGAGAGGGCTGGTGAAGGACGACTGTTTATAGCTGCTGTAACGAAAGTGAGAACACTCGTAACACTAACTTTCTGTAGCACTCATATAACTATAAATTTATACATAGTATGACATGTTCTTTAATAACTTTTACATTTGTAAAAGTTGGAAAATTGCTGAGGTATAAGAGCAAAAAATCATTTGGGGATGTGCTGTTATAGGAAAATAGTAACTCAGTTTCATCACACCACTCTGTCTCTCAGTGTTTTACCATAACGCACAAACACACTGTTTTATTCCTAAAATACATTTTTAAAGATACACAGGCACCTAATTTTGTCACACATTTTCCACAACCTGGCAACCCTGTCTGATTTTATAATGAATTGCGCAGGATTTTAACTGCAATTAGAAGGGGAACTATATTTAAATCTGGCAACCCGCCACAACTGTCGCAGGTCCGAATATAATACAAATATTATGTTTATGTGAGTTTTATGTCTAATTAACTCATACCTGAGGCTTCATTATGGAGTAACACACACAACCTGTCCGTGTAGAAGTATATACGTGCAATTATTATAAAATCATTATTTTATCTATTTATTTATTTATTTATTTAAATGGGAACAACTTAAATATGGCGGTTTTTTAGCCACAATCCACCGGTATACTTTTACCATTTTTTCCTTATTACCATTAGCTTTTTTTTTTAAATCACTTTATCGATCTACAAGCTTTTATGTAATATGTTATAGTTTCCTTCTAATTATTAAAATAATGTATCAATCAAGATGATTTCACCGACAGATTAAAACTCGGTTCTTTGAGTCAACTCTTCTGGTGAACTCGCATATGTAGTGCAAAAAAAGTCATGAGGTTGAATTAATTATAAGGTAAAGTAACATTTCATTAAATAACACTAGGTATAGTGAGACAAAGATGGATAATCACTGATCAAATATTGTGAACTTTGTCAGGTCTAGAAAAAAATGGCAGTGAGCCGTTTGGGAGTGGAAAGATTCAGATCTTTATAGTGAGCTGAGCCAAATGATCTGACTCACTGAAAAGAATCTGTATTCTTATCATCAGAACACCCTCCACCTCCATCAGATTAATTACTGTTTGGCTGTTATAATCCCGAGTATTTTCATGTTTCACTTTGTGCATTTTGTGAAATTTCCTGTTCTTTATTTTTTTAGCGAGTCGGATCACTCGGCTCAATTCACCAATACGAGACGACTCTTTTGACTCCCAAACGACTCATTGCTTAAATTGACACAGTTGTTGACTTTCTGGTCAATGAAACCTTACTCTTACTCTATGATACTTTGCATTATGTTTGTTATTAAGTCTGTGTAAATAAAGGAAAAAGCAGTTTTCAAATACAGTAAGCATTTGTGAATATTTGTTTTTAGTTTTATTAAGGAAGAATATGAAGAAGATTTCTGTACTTTTACCCATTTATTCATATATTCACATCTCTAATAAACCAACTATGGTCACAGTTGCATTATTAAATAAACAATGACAACAACAATACTAACAGTTTTTCAGAAATGACTTGAAATGATTCCTTAAAGAGTCGTCTCAAAGAGGGATACTAGGGATGCTAAGGATTGGTGGAAATCCTCCTGAATTACTAGGTGCGTGTGTCTGTGTGTGGGGGAGGAGCATCTGGCTCTCATCATCATCATCACGCTCTCTCTCTCTTTCTCTCTCTCTCTCTCTCTGTGTTTGTGTGTGTGTGTGTGTGTGTGAGAGAGAGAGAGAGAGAGAGAGAGAGTGAGAGAGTGTGTGGGGGGTTTTTTCTGTTCTTCCAGCACTCCTCATGTTTCTGTGAGCAAGAGCGATGGGACTCGGATCGTCCAGCAGATCCGCTGATAGCCAACACAATGAAGACGGTGAGCATTTTTATGATTTAATTCTCTTATAATGAATTCATTATAATCCATTTATTAATCCTTTATTATATTTATTCCATTTATTCAACTTATTTACTCTGGACTGTGTGCATTGGCTTGTACACTGGATGGCTCACAGATAGGATTTTTTTTTTAAAGACAAAATTTATGGAAATGGATTTTTGTTAATCCTTGTTTGGAAAATTAATTGTTGTGTTTCTACAGTGTCTTTCTTAAAGAGGCGTGGCCTCGGTGCCTGTTAGTCCCAGCAATTCAATAAATACAAAATAAATGTAAAACAAAACAAAACAAAACAAAAAAACTCCATTAAACAGCAAACTATAAATCCAAAAGAATATGAAAAATATGGATTTACTGTAAAGAGGAAATTCAGCACTTTAAGTCTTTTTCAGTAATTGAGCTGTCATAACAGCTGGGTTTGGAAGAGTGCTGAGTTTTCCAGCTGGTTTATACCGACAGCTTCTGTAATCGAAAGCGTTCAGAAATAAATTCACATCCAAAAAAAAAAATCGAAATTTATCACTGATTTAAACTGTACATTTGCCAAAAAGTAGATGAACTCAATAACACTTCCAAATGTGGTTAAACTAGAGATATTTCCACCTCTGAGTACTTTTAAACGTCTTGTAAGTGTTTTTCTTGATTTTACTCTTACTAATTGTTTTCTATGAGTATTGTTTTTTGTGGTTATCTCCATGTGAAACTCACACAATGGTTTGGATAGGATCTTCCTGGTTAAATAAAGGATAAATAAATAAATAAATAAATAAATGAATGAATGAATGAATGAATGAAATAAAGCTGATTAAACAGTAGCGTGTTTAACCTTAACAAATAGTTCAGCTAACATTTAAAAAAATGTTTTAATCACTCCAATAAGTTTAGGGTACATGTATAATTTTATACATATATAAAATATAAAGCAATGTATTATTAGTTAAGCTGGGTGATATGATGATATACTATTGAAATCGTGATCCATTATGACAGAATAATAATACTTTTCTGAGATATCTTAGTATCACAATATCTTTTTCTGTTTTTTTAATAACAATTATACAAAGCTGCTTATTTAACGTTCCGATTATGTTCTGTAGACAATAAATAAAAGTATATCTATCACAGGTTCTTAATGGCAAGACATCACTAGTAGTATAAACTCATAAACTATATATACAGTGTAAATAAAACATATAAATAAAAAAGGTTCAACTTCACCATATCAACCGTGACGCATTTTCTAAATCCGTTTACATTGAGCATCTGCAGTACACGTCCCTGTGAATGAGCTGTTGCAATAGAAACGATAACGTATCAGAAAGAGCGTGATAATATAAAGCTGCGCTACTGTCAGAGCTGCTGTTATAGAAAACTAATCAACACCTTCTGACCAATCACAATCCAGAACTCAGCAGTGCTGTGGAATATATACAAAGATAGCTCACAAGGAAATGATAAGAAAACATTAAAATATGAAAATATGGTGTGTGTGTGTGTGTGTGTGTGTGTGTGTGTGTGTGTTCACCATACAGAAATCTTTTTCTAAATTCTTCTTTGCAGTCAACTTTGACCACTTCCAGATACTGAGAGCTATTGGAAAGGGCAGCTTTGGAAAGGTAAGACTTCTTGTGTGGATTACGTCTGGTTTATCTTTATGTATCCATCCTGGCCTGAACATTCTGACTGTACATTAACACATAAAAATGGGAATTTAATTATGATTATCAGACTCAAAAAGAACTGGACCTGTTCATTTCTACCACGTTTCCACTATATCGAAACATCTTGATTATCACCGTGTAAAGACGAACACCGATCAGAAATTCATTCGGTTTTGCTGTAACGCTCGAAGTGACTTTATGTGCTCTAACGAACCTGACCGATAGTTTTTAGAAATCATATTTAGAACGCAGAGCTGCTTTTTTTTTGGTTTTTCAGGTGTGTATCGTGCAGAAAAAGGACACTAAGAAGATGTACGCCATGAAGTACATGAACAAGCTCAAGTGTGTGGAGCGAAACGAAGTGCGAAACGTCTTCAAAGAGCTTCAGATCATGCAGAACCTGGAGCATCCATTCCTCGTGAACTTCTGGTGAGTACTACTTCAATGCTTTTTAAACTCAGAGCTTCATCACACGCCTCACGTACAGGATACAGGATACAAACCCAAACGGTGCGTTCTTATTGAATAAAAACATGTACACGTGTTGAACAAAATAAGAAAATTCAACAGATCAGATTATATAAAAAGCACAGGCCTTCAGTCTTTTTTGTAGCTGTGATTTATGTTTATAGCTTAACCTTCTTTCTTTGAATTGCTATGCGATGAGTCTGGACTTTATTCAGAAGCCTCACTTAAAAAAAAAAAAAAAAAAAAAAAGCCAGCAAAGTCGTTAAAACCCAATGGAGAGTTTTACAGCTATGGAGAGGAGAGCAGCACATCATTCTTTGCTGCGCTAGTGCAATGTCTAAATCACTCGCGCTTGATTGATGTCGGTCTTTCAATTACGGGTTTAAGGACAATAAGCAGAATCGTCTGGGCAAGCGGAGAAAAATGGCCTCTTTAGTTGAACAGGAAGGAGCTTTCCAGCCTAATGTATAAGAAAGATCTGTCGATGCTAATGCACTTAGCAGCACAAGATGTTCTAATGAACTCACATGGCTTCGGTTCACCATCACGGCACTGGCGATATATCACGATAATATATACATTTATATTGATATATATTAGGAGTCAGTTTCTAGTTTCGCTCTTTATAAGTAGCAGGATGCCTTGAAAGCTAGCATGGATGGTAGCACTACAATATATCGATATAACTTCAGCATCATTATAAATGATGTCGCACAACACTTTTCTGAGCTATCACAGGTATCATGTGTATTTTATTTATAATGACTGCAAGCTGTGATTGGAATTAGAAGGTTAGATGTTAATCTCTTGTACTGAATCACAGTTTTCTACAGATTTTCTTATATTCGTCCTCCTTTTCCTTTAAATACATTTTGTAGACAAAACGTTGCCCACCCCAGACGGCACAAGGTATATGTACATGGTAATAAAACATCAAAATATCAGAAATTAATATTTGACATTTTTATATGAGTTAACTGTCTGGAAAAAGGTGCCATTAACTCCTTTATAGACCTCTTACATGACACGGCTTTCTTTATATTTCTTTTATTAAGACTTAAGTTTAATTAGTGTGGGTTTATTCGGGATTTATTAAGATCGGCACCTTTGTAATTATAAAAATTATACCAACTGACACACATCCTATAATATAATTACATCAGGGCAAAAATATTTCTGGTTTCTTTTGAACTTTGGGAGGACCTGCTGTGATCTCACACACTCCACTCTGATATTATTGACTTTGTATGCTAGTTAGCTATTACTATTAGCCATTTGCGGTATAAATATATACTCTACACTCTGTTACAGTAATGTAAAACTTTAATAAATATTCCAAAGCTAAATAAAAATCCTATTTGGTCAAGAATTGTGCTGCTCAGAGGCTGTTGAGCTGTGTGTCCGCAGGTTGATTTGTGTGATATTAGCTTGGGGAAGGAAATCTCCTTCTTTAGATAAGCAGGTTTTCCAGCATGAGTTTGAATTTGGGCTCAGAAGTGTCATCCATCATCCTGCTCCAACTGAACTCAGCAAATCTCTGTCTCAGGTAAAGTGCCAATCCACTAATCAGCATCGATTTTACACCCTCAGTGTGTGCCGACGCACCTCCCCGTCCTCTTATATGCCCTCAAGAACATATTAGAGAGCATATTACATGTATAAAAAAAAAAAAAAAAAACAATGTCTGATATTTTGCACATGGTCCAGTTCTGATAAATATTGATGCGGTGGGATTCAGTCTCTTTACAACTCCATGTGTTTAATTGATGTGTACGTTGTCATTGTCGTTGTTATCGTCATTTGGAATTTTCAGGAGGACTGACAGAACATCTTCAGTGTCACGAATCGTGACGGAGCAGAGATAGGACGGATGCAAGTGCTGGATGAACAGTTGTTTATTTGAAAGACAGACAGGCAGACAAATCCAAAATGTGATCCAAAACGTAATCCACAAACATGCAAGAGGTCAGGCGATTGGCAAACAGGCATACACGGGGCAAGGCAGGAATCTAGGTCGATAAACAAAACAAGAAACAAACTATGACGAGGGACTGGAAGCGGATAATCCAGCGCGAACTAACTCTAAACATGGACCGTGACTATGACTATGACACGGGCTAAACTAACTATAAACATTTAATCTTCCGCCTTGTGTGCTGGGAGGCGCGTGGTATATATGCGGACATAATCAGCGTCTAAACCGCTAGCAGCTGAGAGCAATTCAGACCCACGTGAAATCCCAGCCAATGACAGAACAGGGAGGAGACAGAAACATAAACAAAACACACGTGTCCAGATGTCATTACAGTCAACAACGGAAAAGCAGGTGCTCGCGCATTTGCGCTCGGAGCACGCTGCTTCAAGGGGGAATCATGACAGAACCCCCCCCCAAAGGCACTCACCCCGGAGTGCCATGAGTCATCCCACTTCATTGGCGGCCCCGGCCCCCTGGGCTGAATGTCCCAAGCAGAGCCAGGAAAGTGCACGGTGTTCTTGGCAGCGCAGGGAAGCGGAGCGACGTCCTCGGCGTAGCAGGGAAGCAGAGCGACATCCACAGCCGGGCAGGCAGGCTGTGCAAAGTCCTCGGCGGAGCATGAAGGCAAAGCGACGACCACAGCAGGGCAGGCGGGCTGAGCAAAGTCCTCGGCGGAGCATGAAGGCAGAGCGACGTCCTCGGCGGAGCATGAAGGCAGAGCGACGTCCACAGCCGGGCAGGCAGGCTGAGCGAAGTCCTCGGCGGAGCATGAAGGCAGAGCGACGACCACAGCAGGGCAGGCGGGCTGAACGACATCCTCAGCTGAACAGGCGGGCTGAGCGACGACCTCAGCTGAACAGGCGGGCTGAGCGATGACCTCAGCTGAACAGGCGGGCTGAGCGACGACCTCAGCTGAACAGGCGGGCTGAGCGACGACCTCAGCTGAACAGGCGGGCTGAGCGACGTCCTCAGCTGAACAGGGAGGCTGAGCGACGTCCTCAGCTGAACAGGGAGGCTGAGCGACGTCCTCAGCTGAACAGGGAGGCTGAGCGACGTCCACAGCTGAACAGGGAGGCTGAGCGACGTCCACAGCTGAACAGGGAGGCTGAGGCTCTGAGGTCACCAGGTGAACCTTGGGCATGGGCGGAGCTTGGCTGGCCGTGTCAGCAGACTCGTTGCGCAGGCGGAGCTTGGCTGGCCATGTCAGCAGACTCGGGCGCGGGCGGAGCTTGGCTGGCCGTGTCAGCAGACTCGGGCGCGGGCGGAGCTTGGCTGGCCGTGTCAGCAGACTCGGGCGCGGGCGGAGCTTGACTGGCCATGTCAGCAGACTGGGGCGCAGGCGGAGCTTGGCTGGCCGTGTCAGCAGACTGGGGCGTGAGCCGAACTTGGCTGTGCGTGTCAGCAGACTGGGGCACGAGCAGAACTTGGCTGTGCATGTCAGTAGTCTTGGCCGTGGGCTGAACTGGGGCGACCGGGTCGGTAGACTTGGGCGTGAGCAGCATTCGGTCATTAGGCTGAGATATTAGCAGAGCTTGGTCAACTGGATCAGCAGACTGTGGCGTGCGCAGAGCTTGGCGGGGCGTGTCAGCAGACTGTGGCGTGCGCAGAGCTTGGCAGGGCGTGTCAGCAGTCTGTGGCGTGAGCAGAGCTTGGCGGGGCGTGTCAGCAGCCTGTGGCGTGAGCAGAGCTTGGTCAACTGGATCAGCAGGCTTGAACGTGAGCTCAGGGACATGAGGCTTGACTTGGACCTCAGGGACGTGAGGCTTGACTTGGACGTCAGAGCCTGGAGGCTTGGCTTGGACGTCAGAGCCTGGAGGCTTGGCTTGGATGTCAGAGCCTGGAGGCTTGGCTTGGACGTCAGAGCCTGGAGGCTTGACTTCGGCTTCAGAGCCTGGAGGCTTGACTTCGGCTTCAGAGCCTGGAGGCTTGGCTTGGGCTTCAGAGCCTGGAGGCTTGACTTGGGCTTCAGAGCCTGGAGGCTTGACCTGGGCTTCAGGGACTGGAGGCTTGACCTGGGCTTCAGGGACTGGAGGCTTGACCTGGATCTCAGGGACTGGAGGCTTGACCTGGATCTCAGGGACTGGAGGCTTGACCTGGATCTCAGGGACTGGGGGCTTGACCTGGATCTCAGGGACTGGGGGCTTGACCTGGATCTCAGGGACTGGAGGCTTGACCTGGATCTCAGGGACTGGGGGCTTGACCTGGATCTCAGGGACTGGGGGCTTGACCTGGATCTCAGGGACTTGAGACTTGACTTGAATTTCAGAGTTGAGCTCTGCATGAAGTTGCCTGTAGTAGTAGGTAAACGGCAGGGCAGGTTCGCCTGCCAGACTTACCCCCCTGAGAAGTTGTTCTAGCTCGTCCTTCGCCTCCGGACTCCCGAATCGCACCATGAATTCCCCCACAAACTGTTCTACACCGTCCAGGTTCCTACAGTGCTTATCCAGTTTGAGCTGCACCCATTGACGGGCCGGTCCAAAGAACCGGGACCACATGAATCGAAGCCATTGCTTCTCCTCTGGCTTAGGGTCTAACAGGCTGGCGAAATAGTATTGACAGTCTACCAGAAAATATTCAGGGGCACCGAAAAATCCGTCAAATGGATCAGGAAGCTCCATAAATGTCCATTGTGGGAAGTGGACGGAGTCCATAGCGGGGACGGTTGGCGTCGACTTCCGGGTTCTGCGTCTCCTCCGTTCTCCTGCTGCATCCATGCTTTGTCGGAAGATTCTGTCACAAATCGTGACGGAGCAGAGATAGGACGGATGCAAGTGCTAGATGAACAGTTGTTTATTTGAAAGACAGACAGGCAGACAAATCCAAAATGTGATCCAAAACGTAATCCACAAACATGCAAGAGGTCAGGCGATTGGCAAACAGGCATACACGGGGCAAGGCAGGAATCTAGGTCGATAAACAAAACAAGAAACAAACTATGACGAGGGACTGGAAGCGGATAATCCAGCGCGAACTGACCATGACCATGACCATGACACGGGCTAAACTAACTATAAACATTTAATCTTCCGCCTTGTGTGCTGGGAGGCGCGTGGTATATATGCGGACATAATCAGCGTCTAAACCGGTAGCAGCTGTGAGCAATTCAGACCCACGTGAAATAACAGCCAATGACAGAACAGGGAGGAGACAGAAACATAAACAAAACACACGTGTCCAGATGTCATTACAGTCAACAACGGAAAAGCAGGTGCTCGCGCATTCGCGCTTGGAGCACGCTGCTTCAAGGGGGAATCATGACATTCAGACTGAGATGTGTGTGATCGTAGTGTTCCTGTCATCTCGTTAGCTTCTGTAGACCAAACTGGGTTACTTCACTGCCAGCAATAAATAATAAAAACGCCTGCGAGTGAGTCGGAGCAACCTGTCAGAAGCACTAAACAATTTATTCTCACGCTTATATTTATATGACGTTTACTGTACCGATGAGGTCACTTTGGTGTCGTCTTCAAGCATCATTCATCTGTAGATGATAGAATTAGTGAGAATAGATACAGACAGATAAAACTGTGGATGTGATGATGTAACGGTGAACTTTTTTCTTTCTCCTTACATGATTATTGGGATCAAATCCATGTGAACAGTTTAAATCCAATATAAGGTATGCTGTTTACACGCACATGTGAATGTGGTGCTCGTAAAACCCATGACATTTCTTTTCCTCCATGAGAAATAATCTCTCTCTCTCTCTCTCTCTCTCACACACACACACATACACACACACACACTCTGCTCGATCTCACAGGGTCAGAGAGAGTGTGTGAGGTGCCGGTAGGATTGAAGCAGAGACGTGATAGTAATTGTTTTCCCATGTTTCCCTTTCTCTCTTTCTCTCTCTCTCTTTCTCTCTCTGTCTCTCTCTTTCTCTCTCTGTCTCTCTCTCTCTAAGATGTCACCGTACACTCTGTTTCTCAGACATTTTTGTTTATTAATATTTATAATACACTGGATATTCCCTTTCATTTCCCCCATTTATTCTTGGAGCTCTTTTCTCTTTTTTTCCCCAAGTGAATTTCAAATAACGAGATGATTTTGGAGTGAGCAGCAGAAATTTAATCATGATGTCATTACCGTGACATGACATTAGTCCTTGTTTTGTTTTTAAAAGCTGTAAAATCATATTATAACCCGGGTTATGTTTGGCTCTCGATGGTGATGTACTAATGCACAACCGTTCCATCTCCATATTAAACACAGACTGCTGACCAGAGGAGGAACGTTTGTTCCAAATGAGGAATCATTTCCTCTCTGCTGTCGCCTTGGCTGACTCATTACTGGCCTCGACACAGATTTCTATAATGCAGCATTGTGACTGTTTGATTGAGAAGATTGAGAATAAAAAAATAAGAGTAATTAATGGTGGATCCATCAGACCCTGTACAGACTTGCAACCTGTTTCCTAATTACCCGAAACGTCATGGAGGGGAAATTACCTCGGGATTCACCCCAATCGCAGTAAACAAAATAAAAACAGGGGTTTTCCCCCTTGAAACCTTGAACCTATGACACCACACTTGTTATGTTCCCAGAAGAGCCTGATCTCCATTTGTCTCTCTCTGTCTAATAACAGCAACAACAACTGCAATAATAATAAAATAAATTTTTTGTTATTCTTCTAATTATGAAAATTTTTATGATTATTATTAGCAATAAAACCAAGGTAAAAGTAAAGTAGCTATATATTATATATATAATATAACCAAAGGCACAGTATTTAGGTGAATACATGAATCAAAAGAACACACCGACAGCATTAATCCGAGGCGAATGCTTTACTGCAGCCCACTGTGTAAACTCAAACATGCCCTCAATTAATCATAGCAAGAACTTTCAGCGAAGCTGAGCCATTTAAAAGCACAGCTAAACTGATTTTTATTGATCCCATTTAAATGGCTTGGATGGACTCAACAAGAGAAACATGTTAGCAGGTCCAATCATTGGAATATTGGAAATGAATCTCTGGAATTGTGGTGGGTTTGGAAAACTGGAACATTGGGATATTGGAAATGAATCTCTGGAATCATGGTGGGTTTGGAAAACTGGAAGCTTGGGATACTGTAAATTAATCTCTGGAATCATGGTGGCTTTGGAACACTGGAAGCTTGGGATATTGGAAATGAATCTCTGGAATCATGGTGGCTTTGGAACACTGGTACGTTGGGATATTGGAAATGAATCTTTGGAATCATGGTGAGTTTGTAAAACTGGAACGTTGGGATATTGGAAATGAATCTCTGGAATTGTGGTGGGTTTGGAAAACTGGAAGCTTGGAATAGTGGAAATGAATCTCTGGAATCTTTGGTGGGTGGCAGTGGAAGGGGGAGGAACTCTTCAATCCTGGGACAATCCTAGGACTCCTGTGACAATCCTAGGAACACAGGAACTCTAGATCGTAGCTCACACATTAAAGATTTCTTTCTTCGTTTACTGATCCAAGTGTAAGGAGAGAAGAATGTTCCATCCATCCATACATCCATCTTCTACCGCTTACTCCTTCTTCAGGGTCGTGGGGGAACCTGGAGCCAATCCCAGGGAGCATCAGGCACAAGGCAGGGTACACCCCGGACAAGGTGCCAGTCCACCGCAGGGCACAATCACATACACACACACACCCATTCATACACTACGGACACTTTAGACACACCAATCAGCCTACCATGCATGACTTTGGACTGGGGGAGGAAACCAGAGTACCCGGAGGAAACCCCCGCAGCACGGGGAGAACATGCAGACTCCGCACACACATGGCCCCGGCAGGAATCGAACCTCGGACCCTGGAGGTGTGAGGCGAACGTGCTAACCACTAAGCCACCAGGTTAAGGAGTCAAATTTCATTTCGCATCTAAAAAAACCCCCCAAGTGTGAAGCGATCAATGTTTATCCTTTCTGTTTTGCTCGGGTCGGAGTCTTATCTGCGCAGCTCATGTTTACACTATATTGGTTTTACCTCTAATGAGACTGCCTGGTAAGTAGTGAATGCAAGCAGGGGATAAGAATTGCTCTTTTTTGTTCTTTCTTTGTCTGTAAATCAGGTACTCTTTTCAGGATGAGGAGGACATGTTCATGGTGGTTGATCTTCTGTTAGGAGGAGACCTGCGCTATCATCTTCAACAGAATGTACATTTTTCCGAGAGCACTGTGAAACTTTACATCTGCGAACTCGCCTTGGCACTGAACTACCTGCGCAACAAACACATCATACACAGGTAAAGCTCATTAACATCCACCTGTATATGTGTCATAATCTACACTGTGTCATCATGTTTACACCTACAAACCTTTAAATAGGTTACTGTAGTTGAAGCCAGATATACATCAACATAAAACAACACAATTTCAGCTAACTTACCCGCAGCTAAACTTATACACCGCCACCTATATTCGCAAACAACTCTAACACAGTCATATTTCAACTATGATTCAGTTAGTCAGTGACTCAGTCAATCAGTGACTCAGTCAATCAGTGACTCAGTGATTCAGTCAGTCAGTGATTCAGTCAGTTATTCAGTCAGTCACTCAGTCAGTCAGTGACTCAGTGATTCAGTCAGTGATTCAGTCAGTTAATGCGACAGTCAGTTATTCAGTCAGTCGCTCAGTCAGTCAGTGACTCGGTAATTCAGTCAGTGATTCAGTTGTTTAGTGATTCAGTCAGTCATTCAATCAGTCAGTGACTCCATGATTCAGTCAGTGATTCAGTGATTCAGTCAATCAGTGACTCAGTCAGTCAGTGACTCAGCCAGTCAATGATTCAGTCAGTCAGTTAGTGATTCAGTCAGTCAGTCAGTCATTCAGTCAGGCAGTGATTCAGTCAGTCATTCAATCAGTCAGTGATTCAGTCAGTCATTCAGTCGGTGACTCCATGATTCAGTCAGTGATTCAGTCACTCACTGATTCAGTGATTTGGTCAATCAGTGACTCAGTCAGTCAGTCATTCAGTCAGTCAGGTATTCAGCGACTCAGTGATTCAGTCACTCAATGATTCAGTGACTCAGTCAGTCAGGGATTCAGTCAGTCAGTTAGTGATTCAGTCAGTCATTCAGTGACTCAGTTAGACATTCAGTCAGTCAGTGAATCAGTCAGTTAGTGATTCAGTCGGTCACTCAGTGATTCAATCAGTTATTCAGTCAGGCAGTGACTCAGTTAGACATTCAGTCAGTCAGTGACTCAGTCAGTTAGTGATTCAGTCAGTCACTCAGTGATTCAATCAGTTATTCAGTCAGTCAGTGATTTAGTCGGTCAGTCAGTGATTCAATCAGTGATTCAGTCAGTCAGTGATTCAGTCAGTCAGTGATTCAGTCAGTGATTCAGTCAGTCAGAGATTCAGCCAGTCAATCAGTCAGACAGTCATTCAGTCACACAAAAACTATACAGATGCACAACAATGCAGCAATGAGTCATTTGGAATTCGATTAATTCCAGTCAATCATTTTACACAATGATTTTTAGAATATCTTCAGTCGAGAGAAACCCCCAAAAACGACTGACACTGAGAGTATATTATGTCTCAGCTGAAGTACATCCATCAAGCTAGCAAATAAATAACCTTTCACCCTCTGAGGCAATGTTGGATACACTTCCCCCCCCCAAAAAAAGGGAAAAAAATGAACTGAGGTGTTTCCATCTCTCATTTCTGAAGTCATTTGCATTGATGGAAGACAGTGAAATTGTGAAAGTGTACAGATGTGTTGGCATTAGTGCGGTATTGCAGGTGCTGATATGGATTCTGATTTTAAAATAATGAAAGTTTCCACAGTTGATTAGAATTGGCGGAAGGGAAAGATTGAAATGTGACCCTGTCATTCTCACATCATCTGTATGTAAATATACTGCATGGAAATTCTCACCAGATAATGGCAAAGCCTGAGCTTCTCAGGGACGTACCGAGGACCTTTGGACGTGATATCCGTATATCTGTGTGTGTGTGTGTGTCTGTGTGTTTTCAGAATTTATTTCCACTTTACTGTATTAAGCTTGAATGCTAAATTCTTGCAAGATATATAATTGTTTAATGGCAGCTAGTGTATAAACCTTTATAAGACTATTATATATACCGTATTTATCCCACAGCGCTGTCAAATTCTGGATTGTGATTGGTCAGAAGATGTTGATTAATTGTCTATAACAGCAGCTCTGACAGTAGCGCAGCTGCAAATCACAGGTTTATATTAATGCGCTCGATCTAATACATTATCTTTGCTGTGGTGTAAGAGGAATAAAACACGTTGGGACGTTATAGAAAATAATCAACTTCAGAGTGGAAGCAGTAACTCGGCTTCATCACACACACATAGAGTGTTTATTACTTACGTTTCGGTTACAGGTTTATGTTTCTTTACATTGTGTCGCTTCTAAATGCTGAAATTTGTGTAGTGTTTATTAATAAGGGATAAAACACCTTGTGTGTTTGTTTAATTATTAACACAAGACCGCTGCTATATTAATGCAATCTTCAGCTCTTCAAATAAATACAAAACAGCATGTGGGCTGAAAGAAAAGCACTGGCACAAGAGCATGGCTAAGCACCATCCACATCAGAACCAGGTTCCTGTAGCAAACACTCGTGTAAATAATTACACCTGAAAAAACTGCTTGCTGTTGCATTATGAATTGCCGTGCAGTAATACTCTGAGATCAATTTATTAGACAGAAATGAACACTAATGAAGATAAGATGTCGACAATTCATCTTAGAACTGTAGTTAGCGAGAAGTTAGAAATTAGAAATGAATTTGCAACGACTCTGTAATGAAGCTGTAGATTTTATAGAAACGTTTATTGTAAAATCGTCCCGTCTGTGTTTCCGTCCTCTCAGTGTAAATAATCCAGGTGGGATTCGAGCCCCAAAGCCCTCGCAGTGCTCAGGGATCAGGAGGTGGGAATAAGTGATGTCACTGACATCACATTTCTCTTTTTACATTCACAAACAGAATTTTTCATCACTTTTTTTTGTTCCAAATTCGCTCCACATTTGCCCATCTCTTATTAAAAATGGAATAAAAGAAGAGGGTTAAAGTAATGACATGTGAAAGAAGCCCAGCTGCTTCGAGCCGCTCCTTTTCCTCACTGGGGAAACGGAAACACAGGCGGGGGGAGATCACGTTTCAGTGTGTATCTGTGTGTGTGTGTGTGTGTGTGTGCTTCACTCTCCCATCACAAGGGAACGCTTCAGTTATGCAGAATCATGAGAAATCAAACCACAAGCCCCATCTCCAGTTTAATCCGAAGTTTTGTTTTTCTGTAACACAGCAGCAGTTTGACCTCCTCATCTCTCTGAGTTCAGAAACACCAGACAGGTATTATATAACGGGACAGAAACACAAGGGGATAGACAGACGGGGGAGGGTTAGACAGACAGATAGTCAAACAGACATAGAGAGATAGACAGGCAGGCAGATTGATTTAGTTTACTTTAGGTGTTTGAGTTGACTTTACGAGTTTCTCTTTTAGATTTATTTGACAGTTTAAGTGAGCGTAAACTGACAAGCAGACAGACAGACAGGTAGAAATAAAGGTAGTTAACCAGATAACTAGCCAACAGACAGACAAATAAACAGGTAGACAGACAGATAGAAAGGTAGATAAACAGATAGTAGCCAACAGTTAGATAAGACAGACAGACAGACAGTTAGATAGATAGATAGATAGATAGATAGATAGATAGATAGACAGACAGACAGGTAGAAAGAAAGATAGCTAACCAGATAACTAGCCAACAGACAAGCAGTTAAATTGGCAGACATACAGACAGACAGACAGAGAGACAGACAGACAGATAGATAGATAGATAAATAGATAGATAGATAGATAGATAGATAAATTGATAAGTAGCTAACACACAGACATGCAGACATGCAGACATACAGACAGACAGACAGACAGTATATTTTCACACCCCACACGCTTCCCATAACTGTGTATAATGATGAAGCTGCTTCTCAGGAGGAAAGGAGTTGCTGTGAGAATCAGCACTGTCTCATGTTCATTATGCCTTTAATAAGGACGGCTTTTAGCCTTGTCACATTTCTAGATTTTCTAGATTTTTCCTTTTTCAGAATCTTGGCAGAGCTGCTCAGGGGATGAGGGTACAAAAGCCTTAAAACAATGCTGTCTGACCCTCATGTGAGGACGTGGAGCAGTTAAACAGGGACAGAGGAGCTGGAAGATAAAGCTTGGTGTAGTGCCACGTACATCATTCTGCCTACAATCAGCACCGTCTGGGCTCGTGCAGGAAGTGAGCTGTCGCTGTAACCATGTCAGTGTTATTCCGGGAGAAAACACGTTGCTGGATTTTATACGAGTGTCGCAGCAGCGCTCACACGCTGAGATCCTGATCAGAAATTTCTCACACTGACACAATGTTGTCATCCACCACGCTAAACCGGCCGCTGATGTGAGCAAGACTACGATTTTTGTCTGTGACAGCAGCGTCGTGCTGAAACTTGTACAACGTCAAGCTGGCGTAGTCAAGCGGTCCTCCTTCTTCTCTGTGAGAAAACACACCTGTATCAGAGAGGGTTGGGTGTCACACTCCATCTGTTCCCTTTCTCTCAGCGTATGTGGTGTGTAACAGAAGTGTGTAGCGTGTGCATGTGTGTATGTATCAGGTGTGTATTAGGTATCATCTATGATCAGGATCCGTGATGTAATGAGGTCATTAGAAGCAGGTAATTGGTTGTCGGATCGGTGGAGCGAGAGAAGAGCGCTGTATCAGGTTCACACAGGCGGAATAGAGACGAGAGCAAGATGGGCAGTGCGTATGTGTGTGTGTGTGTGTGTGTCCTGATGCTATCACCTGTCGTGCTATTTTATTCATCAGCAGTGGGTCATGGCTCGTCACTGCCCTCTTAATAACTAAAGTGTTTCATGTGAAACTGGTTTCTTCTCCTCCTGATGTCAAACGAAATCATTTAGTCTAAAACTTATTTTAGAATTACAAAACCACTTTTCTTCCTCACACTTGGCTTGGCAAGTGTCATGCTCAGGAGATCATGTCTTAAATTCGGCCTTTTAAAGTGTGCAGATCTCATAATTATGACACGTAATGCGTATTGAAATCTTTAACTGATCTTGAATTGAAATCTTTAGTCCTGCGGATTAATTGAGGCTAATTGAGTCTGAATAACAAAATATTTCAATAATGACTTTGGTTATTAGAAATAAATACTCCGACATGTCTCGTTGAGACTTTACCCCTGTTTTACACTATACGATTTTCATGCCGAAATTGATGTTACAGACAAAAACCACACGGCGTTAAAGGAATTCTCCGGTTGAGATCAGCGGATGAGTTGAGATCAGCGTCTTAGAATGTATACCATGACTCTGTGACCTGTCTGAGTTCTGTGACCCAAGTTCTGTCTTCCTGTCAGTCTTTAGCTACAAATATGGGGGTGACGATGGAGTTAGAGGCCGACTGATTGATTGCTTTTGCCGATTAATCACCACTGATAATATAGCTGGAACTCAGGAAAAAAAAAAAAATCCACAGCTATAGTTTTTCCCGCTTGAGTGACCTCTAGAGGTGAAATAAAAACTCTTACTGACTAATTTTGTCATGTTATTTGAAGTTGTTTTTGATTCATTTTGGACGTATATCTTTTATTCACTTTAAAATTTATTAATAGTTAATTTATTAATACATAATATATATGAATATGTATATATTTATTTCATAGTACAATACATTTTCACAGCATAGTCAGTACTGTTTATTTTTGTAATAAAGTTCAGCGATATTTTACTTTGAGTGTTATGTTTTCATTCAGTATCAATGTTAAAGTTGATTGATGGGTTATCGGCAGGGGGGCAGTACCTTGGTTATCAGTATCAGTATCCGTATGAACAAAAAAAAACTCCTTATTACCTCAAGCTCACTGTGAAGAACGTGTGTGTTTATGCGAGTCCGTTTTCTGCACAAACTAACTTCCAGGTCATCGATGACATAAGCAGGAAATTGTTTTGTCGTTAGAGGATCTTCATCATATAATCTGACCCAAAGAACGCACTTTATCACGTTATAGAATTCAGCACAGGTCTGAAAGGAACACATTTTTTCTTCTTGCATGATTGTTGGTGGATTCATGTGAGCAGCCGACTGCGTCACTCCGCCTCTGAATAACAAAATTATAGACATAGATTATCTAATCCGATTATCTCTGGTGCTCTTGTAATTTTTCCCCCGATGATGAAGACCTTTTTATGGATCTCAGTTTTTCAGGACAGGTTGAAATGTGAGAAAGCACTTCATTTCTGTTATTATATTTATTGCCATCATTTTGAGAAATCACCACAAAGCCATAAAGAGCGTGTGTGTGTGTGTGTGTGTCACCATTAATCAGTGTGTGTTGTGGTTTATTCCAGACACGGAAAACAACAAATCGAAAAACGATAAAGAGACTGAAAAAGGTAAATGAGGCGGAAAGAGGAGAGGAATAAAAAGCACAGTAGAGACAAATTATTTCTTTTTTTTTAAACCCGAGCCAGATGAGAAGTCTGTCCACACAAACACTACATTAACATACTGATTATGAAAAGGCCGTATCCGAAAACGCACAAAGCAATAGTGGCGAGTGTTTTGGCTTCTTCAGACAGCGGCGCTGAGGAAATAACGGTGTTCCCAGTGCATTACTCAGCTGGGTTTACGTCATGCCTTCAGGAGGACGGAGCACTTTCCCCACCCTCACCCGATATCACATTCATATTTCAAACAGCTCTCTTCACCAGATCCTAATCAAAGCTGAAAGTGCCTGTGTTGGAAAACGTCCAGCTCGGAGATGAATTTGGACAGCATAAGTGTTCCCTTTCAGCCCTTCAGTGTTCACGCCATTCTGCAATCAATAAAGTACTCGAACGACTCGCTGACTGAGAAGACGAGGACCCCGAGCACACAACGCAGTAAAGAAAATTTCTGGATATAATTACGCTTGGGTTTTTTTCTGTTTTTTTTTTCAAACCATAACTCTATCTACTACGTTTGATTAATCGAGAAATAGAAAGCTTACTACAAATTCACTTAAAATGGAAGTCTGTGCTTTGCGAATCAACAATTTATCTATTTTTACCTCACAGCGTTGTCGAAATCTGGACTCTGATTGGTCAGATTCATTTTGCTGCACATTGCAGGTTTATATTAACATTAACACGCTTAAATCTGATACATCATCGTTTCTATAGAAACAGATCATTCACAGTGACGTGTACAGTGGACGCTCCGTGAATAAGTGACAATCCTTAATGTGGTGAAGTTTTCTGTAAGGAGATGTTTATTACATGTAATAGTTAAGGAAGGAGTCGCTACTGTCAGTGCTTTGGAGAAGTTAGAGGTAAAGCTGTAACTTTTCCTCTAAAGTTTTCCGACATCTTCAGGACAGAGGAGTTTGTGGTGTCTCAGGTTTCTGTTTTTTTTTGTCTTATTAACTTCAAGAGAGAGAATAAAGAGAGAGAATAGAGAGAGGGAACGAGTGTTTATAGCTGCGATAACATGAGTGTAACAGGAACTAACTAATTTCACAGAACATTAAATGTAACTGTACAGCTATACACAGGTAAAAAATAATAATAATTATGACATGTTGTTTATTAACAAATTAAATTTGGCAAATCGCTGTGGTATAAGAGGAATCAAACACTTCAGGAATGAACGTCTTATCATGCAACTAAGAAATCTGGTCATCCAGGCTATATTTATCAGCTGCAAACACCTTGTGACTTTTTGGAACTGACATTTTCTTTTTGTTGTTGTTGGAACAGAGACATCAAGCCTGATAACATCTTACTGGATGAACACGGTGAGTCGTGACACTAAAATACCTTACTGTATTTATAAAGCATTCACTTCATAATGTTAGATACAGCTTGGCTCGGTCCCTGTTCATCTCTCTCTCTCATGTCAGTGCTCATTTCAACGAGGCATAAAGATCATAAGAAATTTATCATCCAACTTCCTTTCCTTCAGCTTGTACATGCAGCAGATGTTTAGTCAGCGTTCCTTAACACAGCTATTAAAACGGTTAGTTCTTCCTCAGAGCATGGATTTTACTACGTCTTTCAACAATCATTTCCAAACCCTTATTCTTATTTTAGTCACACTATCACTACTTCTTTGCCTCTCCCCATGTTTATCCCCATTTCTCTTTAGTCGTTTAGTCGTTTAGTCGTTGCTGGTCCCCACCCTCCGTTATAACACCACAGCCATCAATCTTCTGACCATAGGGGGAACATTCAGCTGTCTGAGCCACTCAGGAGTCTCTCTCTCTCGCTCTCTCTCGCTATCTCTCTCTCGTGCTCTCTCTTTCAATTCAACCTCTTTCTCTCTGTTTTTTTCTCTCTCTGTAGTTTGTCCCTCAGGCTCTGAACTCTGAATCGGCCCTGCACACACATACACACACACACACACACACAGATATTTATATGGGTCTTACACTCTATCTCTCTCTCTCACTCTCTCTCTCTCTCTCTCTCTCTCTCTCACTCCGTCTCGCTCAGTCTCAGAGGCTTTATTTCCCCCCCACACTTACAAACCTGGCCTGATTTTTCGCATAAATCAGGGTCGCTCTAGTTCCTTCCCAAGGTGACTGGTTCTCCTTTTCTTCCCCCATTACGTGCTTTAGCCACTTTCAGCTCTTCTGCCCTGAAATAAATAAAAATAACACACATACAAATGACAAACGTGCTTATAAATGCTTATAAGCACATTCATTAATAAGGAGCGTGTTTATAACGTAGCGTATATACTGTACGTATATACGTATAAGCAGTATAACGTTCTAAAGCAGAAAAATAACCACAACAATTATTCATTTTAAAAGAATCCTATGGTGCAACAGACAAGCGTGTACAATATCGTTGGAAGAAAGCGCGTGTGTGTTGTGGGAGGATGTTTGTTACACCATGATGAAAACCATGACATCGGATTGGACAGTTATCATACAGCGAGATTATCATATTATTCCAGAGCTAATTCTAGCCACCTGCTGATGAAGGCTAAATGAGGAGTGGGTGAGCTTCTCCGTGAGTGTGTGTGTGTGTGTGTGTGTGTGTGTGTGTGTGTGTGTGTGTGTGTTTAACATTGCCCCTTGCGTCGTGTGTGTCTCTGTTCTCTCAGGTCACACTCATCTGACCGACTTCAACATCGCTGCTATCGTCAAAGACGATTTAAAAGCCACGTCCATCGCTGGAACAAAGCCATACATGGGTGAGAGATCCTACACCCACACACACACACTCACAGACACACACACACACACCCAAACACACACTCACTCACACTCTCACACACACACACACACACTCGCAGACACACACACACACACAAACACACACTCACAGATACACACACTCACACACACACACACACACACACACACAAACACACACTCACAGATACACACACTCACACACACACACACACACACTCGCAGACACACACACACACTCACACACACTCAGTCATATTGTGTCACGTTCACATGTAAAATGTAAAAGACATTTTAAACACAGATAAAGTTTCCTTCACAACACCAGTCACTGGGGTCCAGAAGTCTGAGAGCAGCACTAGTGCAAATGCTTCTATTTTGCTTTTTTTTGTAACTTAATACAACAATTTTCATTACAAATGATATTATTGACAACAACTGTGAACATGCTGTTACTATAGAAACGATAACATATTGGAACAGTTTTTTTCTGTTGCCATGAAAATCTTCTCAGTGGGAAACTCTAGGATGTCCAATCTATTACCAATCTAAAATTCAGATAGTGTGTCCCAGGCTTAAGACAACATTAAAAAAAAAAGAAGTAGATTTGATATCTAGATTGTTTATTTTGGCTCACTGTAATAGGCATAGTGTATCGATGTATTCTGCTGTATAGTATTGGAAACAGTCTAACAGGATTACAGGCGTAATTGACCTCGAGTCCAATCTCATAATGCCGAGTGATGGATGTGAGATTTGATCAGAGATGACAGAGAGAGAGTGTGTGAGAGAGAGAGAGATCAGGGCTGTGGTTTATTTTATGAATGAATACAAGCATTGGTCCTGAGCAGACATTAAAACAGAAATGGAGAAGAACTGAGCTGAACATATTTGCTTACAGTATAGCGTGTGTCAGATATTCGCTCAGACATTTCATGAGGTCTGATTTTACCTACACACACCTCCAGGTCTGTATAATGTGTTTGTTTGTTTTTTTTAAAAACCACTGTGATCCTGTGGATGGATGAGCTGGCATGGAGAGAACACTAACCTGATCTGACCTGACCTGACCGTACCGTGTCTCTCTTGTTTGTGTCATTGTGCAGCTCCAGAGCTTTTCCAGACGTTTGAGGGAACACATCCAGGTTACTCATTTGCAGTGGACTGGTGGTCTCTGGGTATAACAGCCTACGAGCTGCTACGTGGACAGGTGACGTGACGCACTTCCAGCAGATCCAGAATTAGTTAGAGCTTGTTTAGTATTACTACAGCGATCATTCTGAATATAATACTGTGGCGATGTGATAACGTAATCCTAGTTAGAGGTGTCCTGAATATGATGAATTAATCCTGAATATGTGAAGCTAGTCCTGAACATATCAAATTAGTCTTGAATATGATGAAATAATCCTGAATGAAATGAAGTAATAACCCAGATAGCAAAATTGCTGTAGCCCAGATCCGGCCCGCACTTGACACTTCCGGCCCACACATGCGGCCCCATACCATTGGATTGATGGCATGTGGGTGGTCCTCTCCTGTTTGCCAGATTTGGGCCACAAGCAAGCCATAGCAATGCCGCATGTGCCACATTTTATGCCAAATGTGGCCCACATTTGTTTTGTGATATTTGTACCATATTCACTATTTACCACATGGGGCACTTTAGGTTCCCATCCAGATTCACATTGCCATGAACACCACACATCTGCCTAAAACGACCCACTTGGGATTTGGGATATTTGGGCCATATTTGCTATTTTACATGTAGGCCACTTCAGGCTCATATCCATTTTGTCCAGGCCAAAAGAAGGCCAGCAGCAGTGCCTGATGTGGCCCAAATCGAGGTGCTACCTGGGAATGAATATGATGAGCTAATGCAGAATGTGACATCTTTATCCTTAATCTTCAATCCTTAACGAGTCTTCCAGTGTCACACCTTCATTAAAAACATAAGTATAGTCTGCTGAAATGACATATTATTATCACAGTAAAAGAACAATGACTATTTCATCACGTATTCAGTCTGTACAAGAGCTCCCAGATTATTTTTGTGATCCTCGCGGCCAAAAATGTTTGATTTCGCTGCGACGTTTTTCAAAATTTGCAATGCAACTTGTGGAGTGTTCTTTGTGTGCTTTTTTTGTGGAAAACTACTTGAATTGATGTAACTGTTTCGCACGCTCTTTCGCTGTGATGTTTGCTGGTAAATGAGGTGTTGTAGCTGTACTCGTGTTTGACGCACGGGAATCGAAGAGGGCACAAACACTATCTGCGGAAAATCTGCTATAATTTTGAAAATCTGCAAGTTTCCTTGATTTCGTGTTAATTTCTGCGATCGCACCATCCTGTAGGAACTGATGTATCAGCTAAATATGAATAAAATATATCATAGCATATGTGCACTCCTAACCCAGGGTTCATTTGTTGTCTGTATTAAAGTTAATACAGAAAAAATGCTTAACACACTCCACCTTTCTCACGCTGACGTATTTTCCAGAGGCCGTATATAATGCGCGCCAGCACGCCCACCGCAGAGATCCTGCAGTCCTTCCATAAAGTCCATCCCTGCTTCCCGGCCGCTTGGTCAGTAGAGATGAAGTCTCTGTTGAGGAAGGTAAAACCTGAAAGAAATAACGTGGTTTCATATGACTGATATTAAATGCAATAAGGTACAGAAGGAAATTTGTGTAGTGTTTGTTTAGTTTATGATGATTTAAGTTTCTTGTTTGTATTAATTTGACCTTGCTGTACTGTACAAGTCATGTTTAAAAAAAAAAAAAGAATTAATTTGTGCTTTAAAAAAATTAAATAAGTGTGCACTGTGTTTCAGCTGCTGTGTGTCGATGCACAGAAGCGCCTCTCGTCTCTCTCTGAGCTGAAGGACACGGAGTGTTTCTCCGACGTAAACTGGGACGCTGTGCTTAATAAACACGTCCCACCAGGCTTCATGCCTAATGTAAGTGTCTCATATATATTTAAAGTGCAATATATAAACGATTTTGTACTCCTATATGTATGTGTATGTATGTGTGCGTGTGTGTGTATATATATATATATATATATATATATATATATATATATATGTGTGTATATATATATATATATATATATATATATATATATATATATATAAAACTATCCTATATATACAGTATATTCAGTATTTCTGTATTCTTCCACTCATATAGTTATGATTTATACTTGAAGAGGTTTCCGAACAGATTTATTTTATACGATTCGAACATCATTACTTGTGTTCTTACTTATATGCCGGTAAGATGCTGATTTTCATTTCCTTTTTGTTTATTGTGAAAGGAAAGGGTTTTATTAGTATTGATAAATTCAAATATATTTCTTTAAATTGCCTGCAGTGTATGTACATAACAGATGGCCGTGAAAAAGTTCCATACAAAATAACAAGACTCTTTTCTCTCAGGTGCATGTACCTTCCAGCCGAGTTTTGTTTTTATAAATCGTAATCTTTTTTTATTACGGCCGTAGAGACGGAGACTAAACTGTGACCCTACGTTTGAGCTGGAAGAGATGATCCTGGAATCGAAGCCACTGCACAAGAAGAAGAAGAGATTAGCGAGGAAGACGAGGGATCAGGGCTCTGACGGATCTCCACAGGTACCTTTTCCTTTTCTGTTTGTTTCAGTTTTAGTAACTTCGCTTTAGAATGTCTCAGACTTTTTTTTATAAAGTTCTCCAAAGATTAAGGAGAGACTTTTACTTAGTCTTACTGATGGAGAAGCCTTGACGGTGTATAAAGAAAGAATCATGTCCTCTTATTCTTAAAACATTCCAGTAAGACAGTAAAACAAACCAGTCGCCATCTCACACAAACTCCTCCCCCTTACATAAATAAATAAATAAATAAATAAATAAATAAACAAACAAACAAACAAACAAACTCCAATAATTTTTCCTGAACCAAACGATGCTTGGAAAAAGGGAACAGTGTGTGGGAACACACAACACCAAAAACACATTAACGAACCATGTTGCTGCTAATATAGGATATGACACACCCCTGGGGCGAGGCATATATATCCTAGAGAGCATTTAAACAGATGAACATGATGTTGTGGCTAGTTATGAATCATCAAAATGTTCAAAAATCTTTTTTTTTTTTTTTTGACAGTGGCTAACTGTAAATATCTCCAAAACAGGCAAAATTGTGTAATTATAATTGTGAGAGCATACAGGGCTGGCAAAAACATTCAAATCTATAGAAATAAAATGACATTGCATTACAGTTTTGAAGATTATTGTAAGGTCTGTCCTGTCAGTTTGTAAATACATTTAATATAAATATGTCATGAGATCCACAATATCTCAATAACGCACAATAATTTGTCACAAAATCAAAATTACGTCGACGTCTCACCCAGCCCTGTGCTACACAGATTTATATACGCACTACAGTATATAACCTGGCTGTACTAATCTGCAGTGTGTGTGTGTGTGTGTGTGTGTGTCTCTGTGGGACATAAACATGCAGAGGTTAATTCAGTGCTCTTGCACATCAGCTATAATAATAAATGCAAGGTGATGACTGGACAAGCGCACGGCTTTATGAAGAGAGGGGAAGGTTTTGCTTCGTTGGTCTGATTCCTGTAATTGTGTGCTTGTGAAAACGCTAACACAGCTGAAGTGGCTGCGCAACACTCCGGCTGTAAAGAACCTGCTTCAAGGTGACTCATGCAGCTAATGAGCGCTGTGTGCGAGGAAAACTCGTCTTACCTACCATCATTACCGTTTATTACTGTTTATACACACACACAGCGGTTTATAATAAACCATTGCATTTGTACTATGCAAACATAAATACATACATCATTAAAATAAACAAGAATAAACAACTAAAACTTTCGTTAAAACTGTCGGGTGAACTGACATCATGATGACGCACTCTCTTGCTTCCTAAAATAAGGATTCACTTCAAAAAATTACGTCTTATTGAAAATATGCTCAGTATAGTCACATTTATATAGTATTTATTATTATAAGATTACAATATACCAAATATAAAATTAGCAAACTTATTTCTAGCCACATTTGACTCATTTTAAGCTTCATTTTTAAGAGTTCTAATTTTACGCATTTATTTCCAGAAAGAAGCAAAATGATCTGCCAACAGAACAAGAACATGTAAAGCTTGAACTAAGCAAAAACATAAAAACAAGCGGAATAATCTGATTTATGATTAATAATTATTTGACTTTTAATTATACTTTTAATGGGATTTTACTGAACTGTACTCTAGTGTATATCTCTCTCTGTCTTGTATATACAGGATATAGTGAATTAAATGTTTGAAATAAACTCATTCATCTGTGCCATGGATTCCTAGCATCAGCCGTTTAGGATTGTTTATCAACCTCAGTGACATAAGGGAAGTCAGATTTTTGTGTATTTTCCTACAAATGAAATATGTCGTTTCAATTTACGTTTGTTTTAAGTTTCTCTGTAAACCTGAGGGACGTGTACGGCGAATGCTCCACTGATAATAAAAAGATTAATAAAATAATCATGATTTTTTTGGCAAACGACTGCTGTAATCTGTCACACATCGTGACGAAGTAGAGGTAAGGCGGCTGCAAGTGCAGGATAACAGTTGTTTATTTAAAGAGACAGGCAGGCAGACAAATCCTAAACGTGATCCAAAACGTAATCCATAAACATGCAAGAGGTCAGGCGATTGGCAAACAGGCATACACGGGGCAAGGCAGGAATCTAGGTCGATAAACAAAACACGACACGAACTAAGGCGAGGGACTGGAAGCGGATAATCCAGCGCGAACTCGGCTATGGCTTCGGCTATGGCTTCGGCTATGGCTTCGGCTATGGCTTCGGCTATGGCTTCGGCTATGGCTTCGGCTATGGCTTCGGCTATGGCTTCGGCTATGGCTTCGGCTATGGCTTCGGCTATGGCTTCGGCTATGGCTTCGGCTATGGCTTCGGCTATGGCTTCGGCTATGGCTTCGGCTATGGCTTCGGCTATGGCTTCGGCTATGGCTTCGGCTATGGCTTCGGCTATGGCTATGCATTTACTTACTATTTACGACTTCTCAATCTTCCGCGTTGTGTGCTGGGAAGCGCGCGGTATATATGCGGACATGATTAGCGTGTAAACTGCTATCAGCTGGGAGCAATACAGACCCACGTGAATTCCCAGCCAATGACGGAACAGGGAGGAGACATGACAAACATAAACAAAACACACGTGTCCCAATGTCACTACGGTCGACAGCGGAAAAGCAGGTGCTCGCGCATTTGCGCTTAGAGCACGCTGCTTCAAGGGGGAATCGTGACATAATCTAAGTGTGAACAGGAACTTGTTTAATGGACATTCCACAGTCTCATATCAAAAGTATGATGTTTTTATTTTAAATAAAATAAATATAATATAAAATAAAATATAGTAATTGCTATCAAACTGCTGTGGTATAAGAGGAATAAAACACTTGGGCACGTCCTGTTAATGTGAAAATAATAAATTCTGCGTCATCAAACCACTCCGCTGCATATTAGTATGAAATCTCTCTCTTTCTCACTCTTGTGTTCCCTCTGTCAACCTCTTCTTCTCTTTTCTTCACTTGTTTCTCTGCGGTCTCCCTCGTCTCCTGTCCCTCAGCCCCCTGCAGTCCGGTCTGTAATGTATATGGCATTGGCTCAATTAAATCACAGATAACACGGCGAGCGGAACCCGAGCGCTTTCTGCCCTAGCCAAATAAATCACGCCATTTCTTATCATGCTCTTTCCTTCTTTCTTATCGTCTCTCTCTCTCTTTATCGTTCTTCTCTCTCTCTCTCTTTCTCTCTCTCTCTCTGCATCTCTGTGTGCATTTGTTTTTCTTCCTTAATGAGAGCTTGATTAAATTAGAGGTAACACGGCGGAAAATCATTCCATATATAACAGATATAATATAATAGATAAATAAATAAAGCACTACCAACACACTATACATTCAGTAAATAAGAAGATAATAAAAAGTAATGGAGTGAATGTAATATATGTTTCTCTGAGTGTGCGATAAAACAGTTTGTTAAGGCCTGGATGTGGAATATATTCTGTTCAAGTACTTATAAATTAGCACAGGTTAGCACTGTAAACAAAGCATGTTTTGTGTGTTTTTCGTACTGTACTCACCTCCCCAACAGGGTTTTAGACTGACAGTACTCTTAGTGAACCAGAATCAGAACCAGTATATTATGAAACGGGAGCAGAGGCAGAAGCAATCGCAGATCAACATCTTTATTTACGAACAGAAATCAAGACACATAAAACATAAAACGAGCGCCCTCCTCCAGCGGCGTTCCTGGGTCCCTGTGTGATCTGTCTCTTGATGCATCAGAAAAGAGGACGGCCTCCGCCGGGCAGCAGACAGGCGGAGCACCACCCCCAGCAGGACTGAAGCTTGGGGCGCACTCCTCAGCGGGTTTGGAATGCTGGGCGACGTCCTCATCGGGACTGGAATGCTGGGCGATGTCCTCAGTGGGACTGGAGCTCGGAGGGAGAACCTCAGTGGGGCTGGAGCTCGGGGGGACAACCTCAGCGGGCCTGGAGCTCGGAGGGACGTGCTCAGTGGGGCTGGACAGCAGGACAGCTTCCGCAGCGGGGCAGGACAGTGGGACAGCCTCCTCGGCAGGGCAGGACAGTGGGACAGCTTCCTCGGCAGGACAGGACAGCGGGACAGCTTCCCCGGCGGGACAGGACAGCAGGGCAGCTTTCTTGGTGGGGACTCAGCGGGACTGGAACACTGGGCTATGTCCTCAGTGGGACTCGTCCTCGGCGGGGCAGGACAGCGGGACAGCCTCCTCGGCAGGGCAGGGCAGTGGGACAGCTTCCTCGGCAGGGCAGGACAGCGGGACAGCTTCCACGGCAGGGAAGGACAGCGGGACAGCTTCCTTGGCAGGACAGAACAGCGGGACAGCTTCCTCGGCGGGACAGGACAGCAGGGCAGCTTTCTTGGTGGCAGAGACCTCCCGGCGGGTCTCCAGCTGGAGCTCTGAGGTCGCCCTGTTGACCTCAGGCGGAGGCTCCGAGGTCACCACGTTAACCTAGGGCTGGGACTCCAGGGCTGCGACCTCCTGCTGCTTGCATTGCGCAGTGTAGTCCCCCGGCAGTGGGAATTCCCAGTAATTCGGGTAGCTCTGCTGCCTGCATAGCGTAGGGTTGTCCCCCGGCAGCGGGAAGCCACAGTAATTCATGTAGCTCGGCTCCCTGCGTAGCACAGCATAGTCCTCCGGCACCGGGGGCAGGGGAAACTGCATCGGGGGCGACCTGGCGCATGGCCCAGCTTGCGGCCGAGTCGCTATTTGATCCAGAAGGCGCCAGTCTCAGCTATGCATTCGGATAGCAAGTTACTCGATTCCCATGCATGGGAGCAGTGGCAGAAGCAAGCGCAGATCAACGTCTTTATTTACGAACAGAAATTAAGACACATAAAACGCCATCTATACTGGACAGGATACTCGAGGTTACAAAGCAACACGAGGGTTTTAAATACCAAACATAATCAAGCTAGAGCACAAACAGCTGGGATCAGTAACGACACACCCTCGAACATCAATCAATGCTTAAACAGGAAGAGAACAAAAACCAAAACAAAGGCACTTGTCTGTAGGCTACAGTTCAATCTCATGCAGCCGCGCTCTCTGCAGCCTTCAGTGCATATCGATGCCGAGCGCCATCTGCTGGCGGGAGCATGACACAGTATTTATTGATAGAAACGACAAAGCACGTATTGCTCTGGATAAGGATGTCTGCCAAATGCTGTAAATGTAAATGTAATTTTGTACATTTCGTTAATTGTCCATAACAACCAGTTCCAGCTTAAAATACGTTATATTACTAATCAGGAAAATTGATGTTTGTGTTGTTGTGTTTGTGCAGAACGGTCAGCTCCAGCAGCGCCTCGACTGCGTACAACGAGACTTCCTCGTCTTCAACAGAGAGAAGTGAGAAACATTTACAATATTCACACAGTTGGTTCTCGGATGTTTTCAAACAACAGCATGTACAGTACTGTGTGTAGTGCTCTATATATTAGAGTAGTACACTATATGTATCCATATTCGTATCCGTATCCGTATCTGTATCTGTGCCTATATCCATATCCGTATCCGTATCTAAAATCGTAAATGCGCTTATATAGCTCTGCACTTACATAGCGCTTTTTTTTAACTTTAGCAGTTCTACAAAGCACTTTACACTGGTTCTCATTCACCCATTCACACACACTCACACACCAATGGTAGCAGAGCTGCTATGCAAGGCACTAGCTTGCCACTTGGGTCTTGCCCAAGGACACTTCGGCAACCCTACATTTAGTGGACAACCCGCGCTACCAACTGAGCCACAGCCGCCCTATCTGTACCTGTATCCGTATCCCTATCTCTATCCGTATTTGTGCCCGTGTCTGTTTCCATATCAGTATCCTTATCCGTATTTGTGTCCGTGTCTGTATCCGTATCCCTATCCGTATGTGTGTCCGTATCCATATCTGTATCCCTATCTGTATTTGTGCCTGTATCCGTATCCGTATTTGTGTCCGTATCCATATCCGTATCCCTATCAGTATTTGTGTCCGTAGCCCTATCCATATTTGTGTCCGTATCCGTACCCCATCCGTATTTGTGTGCGTATCCCTATCCCTATCTCTGTTTGTGTCTGTATCTATATCCATATCCCTATCTGTATTTGTGTCTGTATCTGTATCCATATCCCTATCTGTATTTGTGTCTGTATCTGTATCCATATCCCTATCTGTATTTGTGTCTGTATCCATATCCCTATCTGTATTTGTGTCCGTATCCATAGCCGTATCCTTATCCGTATTTGTGCCTGTATCTAGATCCGTATCCATATCCATATCCATATCCATATCCCTATCCGTATTTGTGTCCCTATCCATATCCGTATCCCTATCTGTGTTTGTGTCCGTATCTGTATCCGTATCCCTATCCGTATTATTGTCCATATCTGGATCCGTATGCGTATTTGTGTCCGTATCTGTATCCGTATCTGTATCCCTATCCGTATTCTTACCTGTGTACGTATCCACTTGTAAATCATCACTCAGTAAATGTTATTTCCATGTACTTTTTCATGACTTCCTTTGTTCCACTGAATCAATCACTCTATGTTTTCAAGGCGCTAGCGGAGATAGATGGCTGGAGAAATGTGTCTGTTTTCTCTGTTGAACTCGTACGCTTGTGCAGCGTCACAACAGTGAAAAAGACTAAAATAGCATGTACCCTCTTCATTTACTTGTGGCTTGACTAACCACGACTCTTCGTAACATTTCTAAAATGTAGTAGCACACAAAATCTGTATTCAGACTTAGATTTCCAAAATGTACATTTGTCAAATGAATGAATAACGCAAAGATTTGAGTTTCTCTAATAGCCATATTTGATCACAACCCTACTTTGGTTCAGTCTGAATAATGTATTCATATTTATACTCCATTTATCCATTCTGAGTGTGTGCCTTTATTATCGTGCTGTCACCACGTGATTGCTCTTTTAATTTTGTACAGGTTGAGGAAGGCCAACGTAGACACGGACTCGAGCAACATGAACCTGAAAGAGGAGAGCCGAGCCCTCGAGGACGGACAGAACAACAACGTCACCAGTGCAGCGAGTTTATCGAGTTAGAGCTTTAAATTGTTAAATTAAAAAAAAAACCTTCAAAGGGAAGGAAGCTCATCAACTCAATCAGCTCAGGCTTAGTGAGAGAGAGAGAGCACCAGGAGCAGCCAGTGGACAATGTTTTTACGAACAGATAAACTGAGTCAGTTTCTCCTTTAACTGAGGAATCGAGGAGCTTAAGATCATCTCTGAGACGCAGGGAGGTGTAAAGAACGCAGCTCAGAAAGCAATCGCTCCTGCTTAGTATTTTCTCTTCTGTTTATTTTCATTCCTTTGAAAACAAAGCACTCTCGTGAATGTAGATGAGGAAGAGTTGTTGCTGATGTAACGTGTGTGTAAAGTTCTGATTGGTTAAGAGTAGCATGAGGGGCGGAGTTAGACGTAACTTAATTCAAACACATATCGAACACAGAAACATATGCTCTCACTTGGATGTAGATTTTACAAAAGGTCTGGGGAAAAAAGAAAAACCACATCGAGACCCAGCTGAGAAGTTTGTGTCTTTTTATCTCCTGTAAACTCCCAACTTTGCTTTTGTTTGAGCTTTATGTGAGTTTCTATTCTGATGAGTGGCCTTACACTTCACGCTTTATGCAAGTTGGGTCTGAAAGTCTGCGAGCACCAGCAACTGCTTTCATTTCATCAGTTATCAAACACTAATATAGCTTTAAATCAACTCAGCAGCATGAATTTAACATCTGTCTTCCAGTAGCGTGCGTTCTGATAGTGTATTAAGCGAGGCAAGATCGGGTGTTAGTTGTTATTCGGGTGTTAAAGCACGATACTGGACGTTGTGCGATACTGTCTGAAAGAAATAAACGGCCTCAGAAA
This sequence comes from Ictalurus punctatus, assembly GCF_001660625.3. Lineage (NCBI taxonomy): Eukaryota > Metazoa > Chordata > Actinopteri > Siluriformes > Ictaluridae > Ictalurus > Ictalurus punctatus. The sequence goes on along the minus strand of NC_030433.2, from coordinate 8,558,523 downwards.
CATAAAGGAAGCAGGAGAGTTATTGTGACATTCAGCACCACACATCAGGCTGGATTTATTCCACCGGATACTAAATCATTCACAAGAGAATTTATAAAAGATAATATCCAAATATTCCTAAAAATCCAGTTCTGTGGGAAATACATTCGTATCCTACATTTTGCTGCTCGATTGATGTGATCTTCGATTAATTAGTTTCAAATCACATCTAATAATGAAATTATACAAAGACTTGCCATTTTATTAGGTGCAAAAAACAGCATCTTAATACTTGTTAATAAATCTTGAATATAATCAAACGTATATAAAATTTTTCTATTATCAGGTTACAATAAACCACATTAACATTACTAAGCCTGTTTCTAGATACTTCTACTCCTTTGAAGCTTGAATTTGTTTTATTTTTTTATCGGCAGATCATTTTGCTTGTATTAAGTGTTCATTTCAACAACAAAGCAAATGATCTGCCAACAGAATTGGACGATTTTAAGCTTGAAATGAGTAAAAAAATGTTTGGAAGTAGGCTCGCTATATAATAATTATCTCATAATGAGAAATATTCGAGAATTTTTTTGCAGTGAGTTAGTTAGTGCATGTGTCTTTGGTAGAGGACGAGCTGCAGTGGCTGAGCTGTGCCACTGGAATATTTTACGCATACCGTGCTTAGGAGGCACTCTTTCACCATTCAGATGCCATTTTGTAATGTTCAGCTCTTTTATGGAGTTTTGTGGGTTAAATCAGCTGTGACGTGAATGCACTTGGTCCATTATGTCTGATTGGAATTAATCAGCATTTCTGGTTCGTTTTGGAAAACACCTTTACACGTAATTTACTAAAGGGTTGTTACATGAGGTCCGATGTTATCGTGGACACTTCAGATAATCTAGGTTGTAAAGATATCTGTATTTCATCGTTCCATCCAGAAGAGACCAGAAGTGTGTGTATGTGCAACTGTGAAATGTTGTTGGTTTAGTGTTTGATTTCTGATGAAAAATAAAGATCTTGTTGATGCGCGCAGACTTTTAGCCCTGACTGTGTATTTGCCTTAGCTCAATTCCAAATTCACTTTAGAGAAGAGCTTTAGCTTTATGGATCCTTTGCTTATAGGTGACGCTTTGCTAACCGCCGTCCTGCGTTCTAGTGCTGGTTTTCACACGCCTTCTTTCACTTCTTTGACACGATAACACACGAGTGCACACTCATGCAAGGAGTTAGGTAAGTTATGTGCGAGCAGGAACAACTTTGGCAGTGAGGACAATGCAGCTGAAGAGATGTACACACTCTATAGGTTTAGTATTAGTAACTGCGCTTACTATCGCGAAAGAGGAAGTGGATGAGGGTGTGTTAGACGGTGTGTTGGACCACAGCTCATAGTGTAAGAGAAGCGGCTTTGGATATGAAATGCTAACTGCACTCGTATCTTTTCATTTCAGGAAGCACAAAAAAGGGAAAATTCACCGGCGCTTTGTTTTAATTTATTAAAAGTCGTTCACTGTTTCTTTACTGTGATGTATTTGTGTTTGTTGGGTATTTAAACTGAGCGAGAAAATGTGTGTTTACACGAGATAAAATGTCGACTATGGATGAAAATGTGAGAGTTTTGCCATAGAACATTTTTATCTTTTTAATAAACTTTTTTGACAACTCAGATCGTTCCAAGCGTTTGTATTCCTGACACTAAAGCACTGCAAAGAAATAAACATCTCTACATGGTTCTCGAGCAGAACCTCCACGTGTACTCATGACCTCATTAATATTAGTAAAATCAGTTCTCAAACTGGAGAGTGGTCCATATTTACCATGTACTCTAATTTGGTTCTACCCATGGCAAATCTCTGCTTTAGCAAGCACAGGTCATCGAAAGAGCTTTAAACCCCACTGTATGGATGGCAGGTTTAAATAATGGCCAGAATAAGGACTTATAGAATCTATTTACATCAAAACCTCAAGACATTTGAACAAATAATGAATTTTAATTGCCAAGGACAGAGTTTTTATAGAGAAGCATAGCAGCAATACCCACACCAATAGAACTCCTACTGATAGAATCTCAAACAAGGACCAAGGTTATCATCGCTAACTAAAACTATCATGGAAACTAAAACTATGAGAGAAAAAATATTTTCTTTAATTGAAATAAAAATAGCTATAACGTCCACCTGCAATACGAATGAAAAGTAAGTAGAATTTCAGAGAATAACACACATTTTAAATGTTGAGTGGTCTAACTTAAAAACAGAGGCTGAACAGAGTGGATCCATCAATGTTGCTGAAGTGTAAATGACCAGCAGATGGAAGAGTACAGTGTATTTTTCACCAATGGCTAAATGAATAGGTAGAAAACGACAAAGCCAAATTTGGGATTTTTTTTTTGAGTACAGCACATTTACGTTTAATGTGAAGGCTTGTCGAGGCTTTAATGTCACTGCAGTGCTCCATTTTCTGTATTTGTTGATGATGACCTTCATTATACCTTCACATCCTCTAGTCAGAAGCTTTCAACAAGTGATATCCCATACATGCTCTGTAAGCTCTTTGCACTCGAAGCTTCATCAGATGAAACCAAGAAGATGTGAAGAAAATCCTACAGAAACAGCCGGCCTTTATTTGGGGTTAATCAGAAAAATTTCAGTGATGCCAGCTGTATGATAATTACTTTTGAACATGAGATTGAACGTGATTGGATCGTCCTGGACACAGCCACACCTCCTGATTATAAAAGGGTGTGCACACTTATGCAACCAGGTTATTGTAAGTTTTTTATTTTTCCCTAAAATGTTTGATTGTTTTGCACTTCATTTTTATACGTTGTAATTTCACATAAAAGGCAGGAAAAGTTCTGAGAAAACCTGCCATTTTAACAGGGGTGTGTAGACTTTTTATATCCACTGTATGTACCGAAGTACATTTTGTCAGCAGTCGCAACACTTGGAGGGAGTTTAAATGGAAATGAATAATGAGATGATGAGAACATCCTTCACCCCAGCACCCTTCTCTTTTTCAATGGCACAAATTTAAGAACCAGTCAGATGCATTTACGGACAGATATGTACAGTACTTTGTAAATAGACGGACTACATGAAGACAGCTAGTAACTATCGCAGTGTAAATGAAAAAGGGAAGCAGGGTGTTGTACTGTATTTGTAATGCATGATGTTTGAAGGAAATAAAAAAGAAAGTTAAAAAAAAAGAAACATCAAACCTCAGTGGAAAATGGAAGTTAAAAACAGGAATGTCATGAGTCTGTTTTTTTCCCTTCTTAATTTCTTAGAAGAGAGTGTGCTAATCATTTTCATAACTGAAATTCCTTTCCTGGGAAGGCAACGCCTGGGTTTAGTGCACTGAGCTGTTGCTCAACACTTCTTTTGACAACACACACTCTCATAATTCTCATGAATCATGGCTCCTGCTTGGTTGGAATGAAAACCTGCACCCACGCCGGCCCTTTCCAGATAAGATAACACCCCTGTTGTATATAAAGGGCCAGACGTGCTGCTCATTACAGAAATCTGATCAAAACCGAGTGACAGAGTGAGCCTGCTGAGGAAACTCTACGTTCAGAAAAATACCACAGGTAAGCCATGTTTATTTTTAAGAATATTCACCAGGGGTACCCACACTTTTTTGACTTGTGAGCTACTTTTAACATGACCAGGCAAAGAGATCTACCAACACTAAAAATTCGAAACATATTTATTTATATATATATATATATATATATATATATATATATATATATATATATATATATATATATATATATATATATATATATATATATATACACATACTGAGTATACTTCAAATGTATACACACACACAATATATGTTCATGTACCTTGCACAACTGCATGAGCCCTTATGGCACACTACAATTCGGTACATTTTTGGTCATTCCCTTTCCCTGATGACTTACACTGAATAGAATCAGCCAGGGTTGCATAGTCCGGACAGTAGCTGCTGGTAGCCAGCCTCTAGCAGGCATGCAACCGCGCCACGCCATCCGATGTCCCTCCAGAATTTCACGTATCAACAAACGTCGTTATGGTACCGTATACAGTTTTGGGTGTTTTTATTTTAAAAATTTTATGAACGCTTTAAGTGCAGTTAAGTATTTGTCATGCTGTATTTGCTAATAGACAACTGCTTGAAACCGTGGGCTGTAATATCGGTGTGATATGGTCGTATCTTCTAGTTCTAGTGAGAACTCTAGCAGCTGCATTCTGGACTAACTGGAGTTTGTTTATGTTCCTACTGGAACATCCAGACAGTAAGGCATTACAGTAATCTAATCTGGAGTTGACGAATGCATGAACTAGTATTTCTGCATCATGTAGTGACAATATGTTTCTTATTTTAGAAATATTTCTGAGATGAAAGAAAGCTATCCTAGTAATTTTATCAACATGAGCAACAAATGATAGGCTGGAGTCAATAATCACTCCAAGGTCTTTAACTGCTGTACATGATGAAACAGAAAGACCATCCAGAGTAACCATGTGATCAGAAAGATTACTTCTAGCTACACGATCCTAATAAAAGCATTTCTGTTTTATCAGAATTAAGTAGAAGGAAGTTAGTTAACATCCAATGTCTAATGTCCTTTACACAATCCTCAACTTTACTAAGCTTCTGTCTGTCCTCTGGCTTCGCTGAAACATACAAATGTGACCACAGCACTATAAAACCACAACACTTCCTCTGTTTACAGGTTTTAGATACAGAGACTGCGTAACAGCATGGCCGCTGTGTCCGACATGAAGACAGTGTGGATCGGGTTCATGGATATCGTTCCCGTCATCGGGACGGTAAAAGAGTCAGTGGAGTTGGTGTTGGCTCTGTATGAAGGGAATAAAGCCGTGATAAAGAAGAAAGAGAAGGCCCTTGAAAACACTATGGAAGTGTCATTAAAAACACATGTGAAGGTGAGTCATATATACAGTGCATCCGGAAAGTATTCACAGCGCGTCACTTTTTCCACATTTTGTTATGTTACAGCCTCATTCCAAGATGGATTAAATTCATTATTTTCCTCGAAATTCTACCAACAATACCCCATAATGACAACGTGAAAGAAGTTTGTTTGAAATCTTTGCAAATTTATTACAAATAAAAGACAAAAAAAAGCACATGTACATAAGTATTCACAGCCTTTGCCATGACACTCACAATTGAGCTCAGGTGCATCCTGTTTCCACTGATCATCCTTGAGATGTTTCTACAACTTGATTGGAGTCCACCTGTGGTAAATTCAGTTGATTGGACATGATTTGGAAAGGCACACACCTGTCTATATAAGGTCCCACAGTTAACAATGCATGTCAGAGCACAGACCAAGCCATGAAGTCCAAGGAACTGTCTGTAGACCTCCGAGACAGGACTGTGTCGAGGCACAGATCTGGGGAAGGGTACAGAAACATTTCTGCAGCACTGAAGGTCCCAATGAACACAATGGCCTCCATCATCCGTAAATGGAAGAAGTTTGGAACCAGCAGGACTCTTCCTAGAATTGGTGCCAAAGGTGCTTCAACAAAGTATTGAGCAAAAGCTGTGAATACTTATGTACATGTGCTTTTTTTTTTTTTTTTTAATAATTTTTTTTTTAATTTGCAAAGATTTCAAGCAAACTTCTTTCACGTTGTCATTATGGGGTATTGTTTGTAGAATTTTGAGGAAAATAATGAATTTAATCCATTATGGAATAAGGCTGTAACATAACAAAATGAAGCGTTGTGAATACTTTCCGGATGCACAGTAAAATATGGTATATTTATTGCATGTCACAGTACACCATCATGTCAGTTCATAGTGACACTGATTTTTTTTTTTCTTACATTATTTAGAAGTCGACTCTTCCTGATAAACCAGCAGCAGCTGCAGTAGCAACAACTGAATTTTCTGGACTCAAAAATGTGACAGGTGTGTGTTATTTCTGCTCTTCTCACTGTTCTAAATATAAATGAGATCAATTCAGTTTAGAGCTAAATCATAACAAGGAAACATTTTGGGTATTTTTTTTTTTCCTCCACAGAGGTCAGAATGGAAAATATTATTGAATATATGGGGAAAGGTTCCAAAAAGGGAACAAAACCATCTCAAGCTCATCAGGGAGAGAGAAAGAAAAGAGTGGAGGATATTAAGTGTAAAGTGTTAGCAAACAGTCATATCATCAATCCAAAGTTCAATCAGGATCTGGGGGAAAACCTGAAAAGGTCGAAAAGAGGCGAACACGTCTTCAACAACGGCATCCTTAAATTTCATTACAAAGTGCTGACTGATTTTATACATAAACATCGTATGAATCCTCTACAAGGATATGATCAGCAGGCAATGGACGAATTAGGCAGGCACCCACTTCCCCAAAGCACAGCAACAGAAATTCAGACAAACATGGTGGTTTTCTTTGATAATAATGAAGACTACGTGGATGCGAACGCAATCCCGTTTGGTCAATATTGCAGAGCGCTGCATGACGCTTTGTTAGTCGTGCTGGGCCACATAAACCCAAACGATGTGACAGACGAGGACGGAACAAGGGTGGAAACTCTCCTAAATGATATGAATAACCTTCAAATCTATGTGGACCAAGCGGCAAGACAAAAGTGGATTGACAGTAATCCGGGTGGACAGGCCCGGTTCGAAGCGGTCAGACAGCAAGTGAGCGACATGTTCAGCAGGGGTCATGTTTTTAACTGGTGTCACCGCGTTATGCGTCAAGTTGAACCTTTGTTTAACCAGAGATCATGAGATTATTTCTCGTGCTCAGGGTTGCCAGGTCTTCCTTTCATAATCCATCCCAACTACATCCTAAATCCCATAGACCTGAAACTAACTCAAAAAACTTTGGACATTGGAAAAAACACACACCAGTGTTTCCTTTCCAAACAGTTCACCGTGGTAAAATTAGCAATATTTCCAACACACCTTGAGTTTAGGGTTTTATCATCCAATTTCCTCTCCCAACCTGTGCAGAAATGCTTCTGAACATGTTTCTCTACATTACACTTTCCCTTTGTTTACCACAGCCAGTGGTTTTGTGGGGAAACATATTTGCTTTAATTCTGAAGTTTTAACTTTAAAACAACATCTTGGTTTTTAAATTTTACTTTAAAAAAAAAAACAACGGTGCTCATTTCCAACAAAAAGATTAATGCACTTAGATAAATATCTGTAAATCAAATTTAAAGCGGAGCCTAATAAAGCTGAATTTGAGTTCTTATTGAAATGAGTGAAACCCCTTCAGATGATTCAGAATGCAGCAGCACACCTTGTCTTCAACCAGTCCAAGAGAACCCATGTCACACCCCTCTTCATCTCCCTCCACTGGCTTCCTGTAGCCGCCCGTATTAAATTCAAGGCCTTGATGTTCACCTACAAAACCTTGACTGGAACAGCACCCTCCTACCTCAACTTTCTCCTGAAGGCTTACGTTCCCTCACACAATCTGCGATCGATTAGTGAGCGACGCTTAGTAGTTCCTACTCAGCATGGCTCAAGGTCCCTTTCAAGAACCTTCAAACTAACTGTTCCTCAGTGGTGGAATGAACTTCCAAGCTCAATCCGGACCGCAGAATCTCTCATCATCTTCAAAAAACATCTAAAGACCCACCTCTTCCGTGAACATCTAACCAACCCATGATAAATAAATAAATGAATAAATACATTTTTAAAAATCTGCACTTACACCTCTACTCTGCGCACTTTGCTTCTTCTCAAACTCAATTAATGGATCTTGTATGGTAACACTACTTGTATTGTTCTCTGCTTGATAATCGCTTTGCTTGTATTTTCTCATTTGTAAGTCGCTTTGGATAAAAGCGTCTGCTAAATGAATAAATGTAAAAAGTAAATGTGAAGCGTTGATCTTTTTGGCATCTCACTTCCTCCATCCCCCTCGATTCCTTCCATCTTCGTTATTACAAACACCTGATCAGGAGGATTCACGATCAAATGAAGAGACTTAATCTGCTGTAATTGAACAGAACAGGAGGATTAATGATCATCATCGGGCCATCAGGGTTTTTAATGCAGCACTTCTTCTCTAAGGACTATAAATATGTTTGAGCTTTACTGATGTGTTTGGATATTTGGGTATGAGTTTATATTACAGATCTATACATTATTATTCGACTTTATTTCAGTCTGTAGCTTATTACACAGTCATCCTTTCAGTTAATGTAAACTTTTCACTTTTCAGATGATTCATGCTGATGGATTAATTATCATATTTTACCTTGTACTCTAATTATCTGAATTTCTTTACTAACTCATTTTGTTTAGAAAATCTCAGTGTCCAATAATACAATCTACCTGGAAAGCATGCTGAGCTGTACTTAAATGCACAGTATGGAAAAGATGTTCCAGATGTATTCTCTCTTCGCTGTTATAACGTGCTCCACTCTTCTGGGAAGGCTTTCCACTAGATTTTGGGGCGTGGCCGTGGGGACTCGTGTTCATTCAGCTACAACAGCGTTAGTGAGGTTGAGATCAGGTGCTGATGTTGATGTCAGGAAGCTCCAGTTCCAGTTCATCCCAAAGGTGTTCAGTGGGGTTGAGGTCAGGGCTCTACACATGCTTCAACCGAAGCAATACGACTTGTGAGGAATTAGCCCGGGGAAGGGCGGCGTACAGACCCACAGGAGACCAAAGGGTGGTTGCAGACGGTGCTTTATTGTGGCTAGGGTGAGGTGAACGTGTGATAAATGGAAGAGTGCGGGGGTTTGTGAAGGCGTGACGGCCGGCGGAGTCGACTCGTGGCGGAGGCGGGATTCCCGAGGCGGGGCGGGGGTTTTCCCGGGCCGGCGTCCTCCGTGTGTGCGACTCTCACTATCCGGCGGTCTCGTCTGCGCTTACGACTCCTGGAGAGAGGGAGAGAGAGAGAGAAGAATTTAGCGTGAGGCGTGAGGTTACCGTCGTGATCGGAGGTTGCGAATCGCTGCAAACACGCACGGAGTCCGTTTTGACGCCACGATATTCTCTTCCGCTTCCCGGCCGGAAGCGCGCTCTTTTATCCTCCTCCGTCGTCGCCTGAGTGGTGGGACTTCCCCGTTGGATCCGCCAATCGCGGGCCGGAGTCGCGTCAGCCCCGCCCTGCCGCGGCGGTCCTTCCAGCTGGCGGAATGTTCGGCAGGAAGCTGCCCACGTCGTGCCGGTGCGGCAGTCGGAGAAGGAGCGTTTTCCCTCTGGTGTGCGCCGGATCTCTGCCCGTCGCGACAGTACCCCCCCCTCAGCTCCGAGCCTACTGCCGCTCGGTGGTGGGCCCAGAGGGCGTCTCGTCGTGAGAGCCCATCCGTGTTACCATGCTGGGCCCCTGCCCGGTGCTTAACCTGAAAAGAGAAGTCTTGTAAGGCGAGGAACCAGCGGGTTACCCGGGCGTTGGTGTCCTTCGCCTTGGCCATCCACTGCAGGGGGGCGTGGTCGGTTATGAGGATGAAGTGCCTGCCCGCCAGATAGTATCGCAGCTCCTCGATGGCCCATTTTATTGCTAGTGCCTCCCGCTCGACCGCCGCATACTTCCTCTCGGCCGGGGACAGCTTCCGGCTGATGTAGAGGACTGGGTGTTCTTCCCCGTCGAAGGTCTGGGAGAGGACGGCACCCAGCCCGGTCTCGGACGCATCAGTATGTACAGTGAACGGGAGGTCAAAGTCCGGGTTGCGGAGTATCGGCGCGCTGGTGAGGGCTTCTTTTAGGGCCTGGAAGGCCCTTTCTGCATCGGCTGTCCACCTCACCTGGTCTGGCTGGCCCTTCTTTGTAAGGTCTGAGAGGGGAGAGGCTACAGCAGAAAAGTTAGGCACGAACCTGCGATAGTAGCCCGCCAATCCCAAGAAGGCACGTACCTGTTTTTTCGACGTTGGACGTGGGTAGTCCTTCACAGCCTCGATCTTTTTTTGTTGGGGCTTCAGCATCCCCCGTCCGATGCGGTATCCCAGGTACTGGGCTTCCGTCAGCCCTAGGTGGCATTTCTTTGGGTTCGCCGTCAGGCCGGCCTCCCGGAGGGCTTTCAGGATCTCCCTGAGGTGGAACAGGTGGTCGGCCCAGGTGGAGGAGTGTATGACCACGTCGTCCAGGTAGGCCGCGGCAAACTGTCGGTGGGGTCGCAGGAGGATGTCCATTAGCCGCTGGAACGTGGCGGGCGCCCCGTGCAGCCCAAAGGGGAGAACCCGGTACTGCCAGTGGCCGGTGGCCGTGCTAAAGGCTGTCTTGGGCCTTGCCTCCGGTGCGAGCGCCACTTGCCAATAGCCTTTGGTGAGGTCCAGGGTCGATATGAATCGGGCTCTCCCCAGCCTCTCAATCAGGTCGTCCACTCTGGGGAGGGGGTAGCTGTCAAACTCCGACACCTGGTTCAGCCTCCGGAAGTCATTGCATAGCCTCATGCTCCCATCCGGCTTCGGCACGACGACGATGGGGCTGGACCAGGGGCTGCTGGACTCCTCGATGATGTGGTCCCGCAGCATGCGACTGATTTCCTCCTCGATGGCCTGGCGCCGGGCCTCGGGGACACGGTATGGCCTTTGTCTCACCACTACACCGGGAGGAGTCTTGATTTCATGCTGGACCAGCTGAGTCATTCCCGGGGCAGCCGAAAACACATCTGCAAACTGGTCGGTCAGCTCGGTAAGCTCCTGTCTTTGGGTGGGGGTGAGGTCCTCCCCGAAGCCGACCAAGGTACCCTTGCCCCGGTCCGAGTCCTGAACTGCGAACGCCGACACCACCGGGGTTGGTTCCACCCACTTTTTCAGCAGGTTTATGTGGTATAGCTTCCCGTCCTTCGGCTTACCGGGTTGCTGTAGGCGGTAGTTGACTGGGCCCCGGCGCTCGAGGACAGTGTATGGACCTTGCCACCGGGCGAGGAACTTGCAGGCGCTGCTGGGCACTAACAGGAGGACCCGGTCCCCCGGCTGGAATTCCCGGGGCTGTGCGGGGCGGTTGTATACCTTCTTCTGCTCCTCCTGCGCCGCCAGCATGTGCTCCCGGACGATGGGGCCCACCCTGTCAATCCTGGCTTGCATGTCCTGCACGTACTCGACGACGGAGCGGAACGGGGATGGTTGCTCCTCCCAGGCTTCGCGGGCTACATCCAACAATCCCCGCGGCCGCCGCCCGAACAGGAGCTCGAAGGGCGTGAAGCCCGTGGACGCCTGGGGGCACTCCCGAACGGCGAAGAGTACGTAGGGGAGGAGGAGGTCCCAGTTCCTCCCCTCCTCGTCCACCACCCGGCGCAGCATCCGCTTGAGGGTCTGATTGAACCTTTCAACAAGTCCGTCGGTTTGGGGGTGGTAGACGGACGTCCGGAGGTGCTTCACCTGTAACATACGACACAAATCCGCCATTAGCTTCGAGACAAACGGCGTACCTTGGTCGGTCAACACGTCCTTGGGGATCCCCACTCGACTGAAGAGGAGTACCAGCTCCCTGGCGATGTTTTGCGAGGTGGCCTTGCGGAGCGGCACCGCCTCAGGGTACCGAGTGGCGTAGTCGACCAGGACCAGGATGTATTCATGGCCCCGGGCCGACTTGGGTAGGGGCCCCACGAGATCCATGCCCACTCGCTCAAACGGGACACCGATGATGGGCAGGGGTATCAGGGGCGCCGGCGGGGGCCTCCGCGGGGCCGTGCGTTGGCACTGCGGGCACTGTTGACAAAAGGTCCGGACCTCCGCGTCCATCCCGGGCCACACGAAGCGGTCCCGCAGTTTCTCCAGGGTATTTCGGGCCCCCAGGTGGCCGCCGAGGGGATGGGTGTGGGCTAGGTGTAATAAGATGGCTGTCTTGGCTCGGGGCACCACCAGTAGGTCCACCTGCTCCCCGCGGCGGCAGGCCCGTTGGTACAGGAGCCCCCCTCGGACGAGGAAGTACGATGTGGGGAGCCTCAGGTCTGGGCTCTGGTCGACCCCCTCTATCACCCGTACCTGGGCCCAGCAGTGCTTCAGTCGGTCGTCCTCCTTCTGTTCCCGACCGAACTTTCCCTCCCGGTTTACCTGGGGAAAGACAGATGACAGAGGGTTAGTAGTTTGGGGGGTCTTACCTTCTGAGGTGGCCTCTCCGTCGTCCTGGGCCAGGTAGGCCGGCCGGGTTGGGATCCCCTTCCCCCGCCGCCGCGGTCTCCAGGACTCGGCTCTCGGTACCACCCGGAATCCTGGCCAGTCTCGTCCCAGGAGGAGGGGCACGGGGAGTTCGGGGATGATTCCGACCTGGAGGGGCCAGGTGCTGGCTTCGCTCCGGATCTGGACCTCAGCTGAGGGGACCTCCCGGGTGTCCCCATGGACGCATGTCACGGTAAGCGTCCCGCTTGGTCGGCGCCCCTCAGGCAGGATGGAGGGTTGGGCAAGGGTCACCGTGCTCCCGGTGTCCAGTAGGGCGGTTACCGGTCTCCCTTCGACCCACACCGTCACGGAGGGCGCCTCCGGCGGTTGCTGCTGATGGAGGGCGCAGCCTGCCAGCCATGGTTTTGTAAGCAGCCGGGCGGCTTCCCTCTCCGGCTCTGTAGGCATGGGCTCGTCTCGGGGGTGTTCACAAGTGGGCGCCCTCTGTGGGTTCCTCCAGATGCGGGGCCGGGTCTGGCGGTCAGACCGGGGGCCCTGGGCACCGAGGGGCCGATCGAGGTGCTGCTGCTCCCCGGAGTCGAGCTCCAGGGTGGCCAAGGTTCGCTCCAGGGCAGTCAGGAGTTCCTGGGGCGTAGTTGGGGCGTGGGCCCCCACGGCCTGTCTCTCTGCCCGGGGTAGCGCTCTCAGGAAACGGTCGACCGCCACCTTCTCCGCCACCTCCGAGGCGGTATGCCGATCCGGTCGGAGCCATCGTTTGGTGATCCGGAGGAGGGCGTTCATCTGGCAACGTGGTCGAGCACCTGTTCGATAAACCCAACGATGGAATTCAGTAGCGGCCCGGCCAGGGGTTCGGCCACACCACGCCAGGACTCCCTCCTTCATCGCCAGGTAGTCCGTAGCCTCCTCCGGGTCGAGGGCATAGTAGGCTGTTCGGGCCTCTCCCGTGAGCAGGGGACCAAGGGCACGGGGCCAGTCGTCACGGTCCCACCCCTCCCGGCAGGCGATACTCTCGAAGGTCTCGAAGTACGCCTCAAGGTCCTCTTCGGGGCCAAGGGGGGGTAGTAGGCGGCGGATCTCGCTGGTTGCGTCGGGGAGAGGCGTGGAGGCGGCGGGGGTCTCAGTCCTCATGGCGATCAGTGTCTGTGTGGCGACCTGAAGGCTTTCGGCGAGCTGCTGCGTCACGGCGTGCTGCTGGAGGCTGGTCTCCAGCAAGTGTTGCAGGGTGGGGTCCATTTTTTTTTTTTTTTTTTTTTTCCTCTCTCTCTCGCGGGTTTATTTATAAACTTTTTTTTTTTTTTTTTTTTTTTTCTTTGCAGTAGGCGGGTCTGTACTACGCCTGCATCCTCCACCAGTTGTGAGGAATTAGCCCGGGGAAGGGCGGCGTACAGACCCACAGGAGACCAAAGGGTGGTTGCAGACGGTGCTTTATTGTGGCTAGGGTGAGGTGAACGTGTGATAAATGGAAGAGTGCGGGGGTTTGTGAAGGCGTGACGGCCGGCGGAGTCGACTCGTGGCGGAGGCGGGATTCCCGAGGCGGGGCGGGGGTTTTCCCGGGCCGGCGTCCTCCGTGTGTGCGACTCTCACTATCCGGCGGTCTCGTCCGCGCTTACGACTCCTGGAGAGAGGGAGAGAGAGAGAGAAGAATTTAGCGTGAGGCGTGAGGTTACCGTCGTGATCGGAGGTTGCGAATCGCTGCAAACACGCACGGAGTCCGTTTTGACGCCACGATATTCTCTTCCGCTTCCCGGCCGGAAGCGCGCTCTTTTATCCTCCTCCGTCGTCGCCTGAGTGGTGGGACTTCCCCGTTGGATCCGCCAATCGCGGGCCGGAGTCGCGTCAGCCCCGCCCTGCCGCGGCGGTCCTTCCAGCTGGCGGAATGTTCGGCAGGAAGCTGCCCACGTCGTGCCGGTGCGGCAGTCGGAGAAGGAGCGTTTTCCCTCTGGTGTGCGCCGGATCTCTGCCCGTCGCGACAGACTTTTAGTCAAAAATATAAATAAATATAAATAGCGACATAGAAATAACACAGAATTCTCAATATAGATTATTCAAGATATTGAACATTATTTCTTGTTTTTCACTGAAAATGAAAAAAATTACTAACTAATTTTGTTTAGCAAATTTCACTGTGAAAAAGTCATGTAGAAATCAATGGATATTTTACAACAAATTAGATTAATAAAATGTGAAATTGATTAATAAACACCATAAATATTGTATAGAAACAGCCCAGAGTTCAGCACAGCGTATGAAAGTTTTGTGCCTACGTGCTGTGGAGTATGATGGACCAAATGTGCAGAAATTAAAAATAGATAGATAGATAGATACAAGGGTGTAGGTTTGGTCTCAATATTGGTAGGGACACCCAACCACCCCGGATAAAAAGGACTGTTTAATGTTGACAACCAAATGGTTTATTAAAATATAACATCTATATTTACATTAAGATCTGTATTTAAATTTAAATACAAATTATACAAAGCAACAGATCAAAGACTAAAAGAAAGTAAACTATGAAATTACTTGTTAACTTTGGATCCCATTTATTTTTGAGGGAAATGTTAATTTTGAATGAACAGGATCTTATGTTGTTTTGATGCAAGATTTTTTTCAAAACAACCCCACGACCAATATATGTTGACTTTCAAAAGGTTATACTGTATATTTGCTGAACATCCTAAAGACTGACTTTAATGCTGATGCCTACAATTCCAAAATATAATTCATAATCAGGACCTCACCTGAAACCCTGAAGACGCAGCTGTTTCATCCTGCTCTACTTCAGCCTGCTGCTGCGTTTCCTGCATACAAACTCATTCATCAAATGATGACATTTTCATGGGATTTCTAGACTAAAATTCAACTCAACATAATTTCATATGTGCACCTATTTTATGTTCCAGCTAGCAACCTGCTAGCCTGCAGATGACAGAAGCCAGGGTTAGCTTGCTAGTTAACGCTAGCTAACATGGTTAACGAACATCAGGTGGCATTACTTTCCGCAGTGCAAGGCCGGTGACGTTTGGTCGCCAACAGGTTTTCATTTTAAATCAATGTGGCTGCTGGACAGTTAGTTTACTATTACTTACTCTTTGGGTGGGGGAAAAAAGCTCCTGATGTCTCATCGTTTTTTCGGTGGCATGATATCTACAAAGTACAAAATGTGTTGGCACAGGAAAAATACTTTATGTATGCTGTGCCGTGCAGGCAATAGAGCAAAAGGAGTAAAGTCATCTGAAAGACTACATTTTTCACCCATGCTTGAGGTATGGGCTGACAGCCTTGATAACTCAGTTAGCATTGTCAGCCGATCAGCCCTCGCCTGCGTGTCTGTACTCTACACTGGCAGCTTGATATTTGCACGTAAGGTGAGCCTTTAGATAGCCCCGCCCCCATCCCTTTCAGCCAATCAAATGCTAGCATGCCTAAATCCTGGAGCTTCTGGGAGAGTATGCTGTGGAATTGACATGACTTCACTCCAAAGATAATACGAATGAGTTCGCGCAAATATTGGTAGGGACAATTCTGCCCTCCCAAAATATTGATAGGGATATGTCCCTACCATCCATATGCAAATCTCCGCCCTTGGCTATAAGGCTACTAGGAGCTGGATTGTTCTTTCATGTACACCAAACAACTTTGCAGTGTTTGCGACAGTTTGACGCAGTGAGAGATAAGTTATGTGAAGTGAATAAGATGGACGTTCAACCGTAGCACCCTCTGACTCGCACAGATCCTGAATATGCAGGGCAATATTTTGCAGAGAGCCGAACAATTCAGGCTGAACTTCAACATGCATACGGGCATACAGCTGTCCTAAAACATCAGTAAGCACCTCTACTCTAAATAACACAGTCATTTGATGCATGGCTCTCCACTTCGTTTGCTAAGTTGTGTCCGCCGTAGTTTATACGAGAACTACGACCCGATGTCACTCCAAAACAAACGAAGACTAATCGAGCGTAAACTTCAATCTACAATGAACCGATGGTAAGACCACCCACCTACTTATCATACAAGATACAGAAATGTAAGAATAAATGCAAAAAGATTTAAAAAAAAAAAAAGTTTAAATAAATATAAAAATAAATGAACGCATGAATATAAATAATAAATATAAAAGAAATGGAAAAATACATAAAAGTTAAAAAGAATTAATAAAATAAATTAATAAAATAAACACAAAAAATAATAAACGAAGGAAAAAAGGCATGCTAAAATAAATTAAAATTCTTTATATTTGTTTTATCAAGTCATTTATTCCTTTATTTATTTTCCTATTATTACATTTACTTATCTATCGATCTATGATAGATAGATAAGTAAATGTAATAATAGGAAAATAAATAAGGGCGTAGATTTGCATATGGACAGTTGTTGGCATGCTCTACAGCCGTTTTCATGAACAAATGTATAGTGATCGCAAACTTTTGGCCATGACTGTATACTGTACTATATACACCGTGTACCGTAGTTGATAATGATAATGAGTCTTGAGTTCAAATCCAACGCTTGTAAATATTGAATAAACATGAAAGGAGAAATGATTAAAACACGTTACATCATAACTAAAACAATACAACCATTATTTACATTCAGTGATGGCAGTCTGGTCTGTGTAGCGTCTGGTCCAAAAGCCTGACCAAAAAACATTGAAAAGTACCTCATAAATCTTATATATAAAAACAGCTTCAATGGAAGCAATAAGACTTTGAGTCACAAATTTTCCTAAATAGAAATAGTGGCCTTGGAATGGTGAAAAATTGTAACTATATCTAGACTATTCAAGATATCGAAAATTTCCACAAACTTCTGGAGCGCATCGTAGAGCCCTGTCATCGTAGCTCCGCCCCTTTCTCTACATTCTGTAATTTGGCATGAAAAAAATGTTCAGCAGTTTGAACCTGAACCAGCCCGAGTTCTGTTACACTTTATGTAAAGATGAAGAACAGTTTATGAAATTAAATAAATAAATAAAAACTCTGACAGGATATTTAGAGATTTAGGCTGGACAGAGAAGTTTGTGTTTATGTCACTCTGGATAAGAATTTCTCCCTGATGCTGAAGTTAATATAAATTCCAGATCGTTCTGATTACACTGTTCTGCATTTGTGAAAAATAAAACTACATTAAAAGATTTTAAAATCGCAAAAGATTCAAGTCTGCTTTTTAAATTAAACTTTTTTTTTTTTTTTAAAGTCAGAAAGTTAATCAAAAACAAAAACAGAACGATTCTCACTGCAAAGATCAGAAAGAAGTTTAACAGGAGGTCCATAGATTAAATATCTGGAGAACGTTGTTAGAATAACAGACCTGTAACTGAAACTTTACGTCTACAAAATAAATAAATAAATCAAATTAATTAAAATATTCTTTGTTAGATGCAACACTACTGCTTTTCTGTCTGTTTGTTAGTAAATGAGAACATTATAATTCACACCACGTACACCTTCACACCTTCGAGAATCATGTGATGATATTTTTGCCGAATAAATTCCACTGACCCCCTCAGTAAAGATTTATTTTTTATTAATTAAATCAGGCTCATTATTTAAATGTGTACCATCATGTTTGTTTGGTTTTTTGGCTGTTTATTGAAGCCACAGAGCTTTTCGTTCCTGAACCTTCCTGACAGAACATATTTATTCATTTAGAAATGTTCATGAGACTGAATCGGACATCGGAAGTGTTGTTGGTGAGGAGTGGATTCAACTCAAATAAAATTAAATTCCTTTCAAGTGAGAAGACTAATAACAACAGGAGGAACTTATAAATAGAATACATTTTTAGCTTAAAAAAATAAACAAACAAAAAAAACAGAAGAAGAAAACAATCTCAGACCCCTGAGGTTCCCCGGACCTCGCTTTGAGAACCATGGTTCTATAGAAAACGACAAAACAAAGACAGACGCATCACGGTGACGGCGACTGAGAGCTCGCAGTCGTCTCCTGAAACCTTCCGGAAGGATAAAGTGGAACAACACCTGGTGATTATTTAGATAAACATGAAGCAATGTGGATTTACGAGTCGTCCAAACCTTACAGATCCTTATCGTCATAAACCATGTTCTCTCTAACACACCCCAAATCATTCCATCAGAGATTTTAAAAGGAAAAAGTAAAGTTGATTTAAAAATAAAAATAAGAAAACAGAATTAATTCATTCCCACGCTAGAGCTTGGACTAACTGGATTTTTTTTTTTTTTTAAACGACGCTGGAGAGGGAGAGTGTCACTGGAGTGTCGTAAAAACACACGACAAAAGGCAGACGTGTGTAACATGTACAAAGAGAAGTCTTCAGGGGTGTAGGGGTGTGTGTGTGTCTCTGTTCAAGCCATAAATTGTCCTCAGAGATCCGAAATTGTGATGTAGAGTCATCCGAAGTGTAACATCATTCCAGAAAGTCTGTGGGAGTTATGATGTCACAGGGCAAAGTCAGGGCATTTAGTGAATCTCATTCCACACACACACACACACACACACACACACACACACACACACACACACACACACACACACAGAGAGAGAGAGAGGGAGGGAGAGAGGGAGGGAGGGAGGGAGGGAGGGAGGGAGGAGGAGTGTTTCCAGCTGTTCGTTTTGTGCTCCCAGTCAAACATGAGAACTTTCCACTGGTTTTGTTCTTAATAACACACACACACACACACACACACACACACACACGAACTAAACTGTACACAAATAAAAATTCCCAAGTAACAAAACACTCAAAAACGATAATAGATGAGACAAACACTGTCCATCATGTGCGACAGAAATATGAAACACACACACACACCTGTGCGAGTCATCTCCCTTGTATGTAGTGTCATTTTTATATTCACAGGAGTGTGTATAGAGAGGGCGAGTGTCCAACACACAGACACACACACAAGCATACAGGAGAGAGGAGACTGAAAAATCCTGAATGGCATGGAACAGGTGGGGCAGGGCAGGGTGAGCTAGCTTCCTTAGCTTCGTTTAGCCTAGCAGTCCAGGCGTGTTTTAAGGAGGAACGGACGCTGATGTAAGATCTCCTGCTCTTCATCATTTACCTGCTGGTGTCCATCGGATCCTCCTTAAAATTCTCACAATGCTCCATCACCTTGCTGCAGAAAAAACACACACACACACACACACAACCTCTCAAACACTCTGAATTCCAACAATTCATAGCGTACTGAAATTAAAAAATACATCAAAGAATAATAATTTGCATGTGGGCGTGGCCTATACAGGTTTTGTAAGTTCCCGTATGAAATGTCTTCAGTCTACTGTATAGTTTACACACACCATCATGTTGTTTTTGTTTGAAGTTGTAAATTAATATTGTAATAAATCTCTGTAAAAAGACTGTACAGCTGTGCGTTTATTATTATGTTGCTTGCTAGTGCGTGCGTGTGTGTGTGTGTGTGTGTGTGTGTGTGTGTGAGAGAGAGAGAGAGAGTGTGTGTGTGTATACCGTGCCATGGTCTTTGTCTCCTGGTGAGAAGACTCCAGCTCGAGAACTATCTTCAACAAAGCAATGCCTCCTTCCTTAACTAATAATGGACAGTATTTGTTCGCTGCAGATAGAAAGACGACAGAAAGACAGAAGAGAGACAGACAGACAGACCATTAAACACAAATTAACCTGAGGCACTATGGGAGAGTAGGGTCTTTTTTAAACATGTCACAATTAATCTTCACTGGTTTATTGCTGGTCTTTACATTCATTTATGCAAAGCAGGCTAATATGCATAAATATGCATACTTAAACCAAAAAAAAATTGTAAATGTAGTCTCTGTATATAAGATTAGAATATTTATTTCACTCTAAGGAGTAAGACTTTCACAGAAAAGTTTGCAGAAATACTGTTTTCTTGGTATTCTGTATTCTTTATGCAGAAATTCTGTATTCTTGGTATCAACATTAGTAAATGAATGTGTAGTAGGCCTAGGCTCCACCCCCTATAAGCTCCGCCTCTAGTATCAATTAAAAGTGATGGTGAAGATGTCATGGTTTATTTAAAACTGAGAATATGACTTAAAGATGATGACATTTGAAGAAAGTATGTGTGTGTGTGTGTGTGTGTGTGTGTGTGTGTGTGTGTGAGAGAGAGAGAGAGTGTGTGTGTGTGTGCACGCACGTGTGCGCGCGTACTTACGGTACACAGAGACCAGGTTGTAAAGAGCCCAGGTGGCCCAGTGCTGACTGACAGGTGATATACTCTGAGGGAGGAGACGCAAAATAGGCTCGAAGGACCTGAAAGAGAAAGAGAGAGAGAGAAAGCGAGAGAGAAAGCGAGAGAGAGAGCGAGCGAGAGAGAGAGGAAGCGGGGGGGGGGGGGGGGGGGGGGGGAGAGACTTTTAAATTGCCCTTTTATTTAATCATTTAGATTCAGGTAGGTAGAGAACAGGGGCACGAGTCCAGTGCTGTCCAGCCCAGAATAAAGTTCACAATCTTCTTCTGAATTTCCTTGATCAAAGTCCCTGGGGGTTCAAGAGCAGTGAACCGATGCCACAGCATGGAGGCAATCAGGTTGATGACAACCAGTACTCTCCCCCTATAGGACAACTGGGGCTGAACCCAGGCCCATTGAGACAACTTGGCACACACACCTTCTCCACTACCCCCTCCCAGTTCCTGTTTTGAAAATCTGGTGTTCCTAAAAAAAAACTCCCAGATATTTCAACCCAGCTTTTCCCCACTGGAGATTGCCCGGTAGTGTGGGAGGGCCTTGTTCCTGCCACTGCCCTATTAAAAGACTCTCACATTTATTCCAGTTAATGTGTGCTGAAGAAGCTCTTGTGTACATTTCTAGGCTGTGAGTCAGTGTTTGGATATCATTCTGGTTTTTTATAAAAAACTGTCACATCATCTTTTCCAGCTTTTCCTGCGCTCCGCTCACTGACAGTCCCCGTAGTTCTGCTCTAAGGCGGCATAGCAGTGGTTCTATAGCCATACTGTAAAGTTGGCCAGATAACGGGCACCCCTGTCTGATTCCTGTTCCCATTCTAACTGGACAGCTAAGACCCCCTCCAACCTTGAGTGTAAAAAAGGCCTCAGAATAAAACATTTTCAACCACAGTAAAAAATTTCTCTCCACAGCAAAGGCTTCAAGTGCCTGAAATAGATATTCGTGATCAACCTTGTCGAAAGCTTTTTCTTGATCTAATGAAAGAAGACCTAAATCACATGAATTCAGTTTACTTAGCTCTATTACGTCTCTAACAACAAAAATGTTGTCCATTATTGTGCGGTCCGGTATGCAGTATGATTGGCTTCTGTGTACAACTGTGTGCATGCACTTTTTTAGTCTGTTAGCCAGGCATTTTGATAAGATTTTGTAGTCACTGCAAAGAAGTGCCACAGGTCTCCAATTCCTCAAGAGTCCCAGGTCTCCTTTTTTAGGAAGCAAAGTCAAGGCCGCTCTTGTGCAGCTCACTGGTAACCTTCCCGTGCTGAACGAACACTTGAAACCCTCCAGTAGATCTGCACCTAGGAGTCCCCAAAAATGCTTGTACAGCTCATTTGGTATTCCATCTATTCCAGGTGCTCGTTCAGCGCGAGCTGCTGAACAGCAGTGGTCACTTCTTGCATTTCAAGGTTTGCGTCCAGCATACTGCTTTGTTCGAGAGTCAGTTTGGGCAGCTCCCTGAAAAGCTCCTCCCTGCAGGATGGATCGAAGGTCTCAGCACTGTAGAGGTCGGTGTAAAAGACCGTGGCTTCTCTCCTCATTTCAGCCGCCTCTTTTGTTATAGTTCCATCCGCTCGTCTGAGGTACAGCATCTGGTTTTGTGGTTTTCACCTTCCTGGAGGGGTTGAAAAAGAAGGCACTGGGAGAGTCCATGTCCTTGATATTTGAAAAGCGGGATCTTATTAGTGCTGTTTTGGCCTGTTCATGGAGGAAGGAGGTTAAAAACTTTCTCTTTCCCTCCAGCAAACTGCTCATGTTTGGGTCATTTCTTCCAATTATTTCGCTTTCTGTTAAATTTATCTCCGCCTCGAGTTCTTGTATTTTACCTTTTATTGTCTCTACTGAGTGTGCTGTGTATTGTATTGCTGTATAAATTCCTTGACCTCAACCGGTCTGCCAAATGTGTCATCAAGAAATCCAACAATTTCAGTTAGTGAATAGAGCTGTTGATCTCCCCCCCAGCTGCGACCCACTAATGTCTGAGACATCGGAGAGGTTGTCATCCTGGAATTCCTCCTCTTCCACTTTCTTCTCCTGCTCTGCTTGAAGACTTACTGACTTCTCACTACTGTCTGCTATATCCATGTTTTCTGACCCCCCCCTTCTACACCCCCCATGCTATCTGACCCCCCCCACTGCTGCACCCCTCGTACTAGCTGACCCCCCCCCCTCTACACCCCCATGCTACCTGGACCCCCCCCCCATGCTACCTGACCCCCCCCCCCCCACACACACACACACCCCCACACCCCCACTGCTGCACCCCTCGTACTAGCTGTAGTTCTTTCTACTTCTGGGCCTCTCCCTCCAGAAATCAGCTCATCTGACCCATCTTTTAGTTCCTCCCTTGTTTGGTCCATTCAGGTCCATTATCCCCCGCAGTGGTTTGGTCAGTGTCCTGCCCACCAGCAGTCTCTGACGGCTGTACACTGCTCACAATGACCTGCTTCTCCACCCTGACTCCACTCGGCCCGGCTTCCTCTCCATCTTGTTTTTTTTTTATGTGGACACGCAAACTTTTTGTGCCCAATGTCCCCGCATTCGAAGCACCTCATGCTCCCAGTGTTGGCATACAGCACGTATGATTTGCCCTCATGCCATACTCTGAATGAAATATCCAGCGTGGGTTCATTCAGAAACATGAGCACTGTGCGCCTGAAGGAGGTGACGTACTTCAGCGCAGGGTTTTTACAGTTTAACGGAACCATTCTCACATCGCTCACTATTTCCCGAAGCGAGACAGCTCCCGCTCGATATCCTCATTAGGGATGAACGGCGGAATATTCGAAACCGTAACTTTAATTGTCAAAGCCCCCAGCGGAGTGACGGAATAAAGCTCTCCACTTACCTTTATTCCGTTTTCAGTTAGCTGGTGCACGAGTTCCCTCTCCTTCACATACACCACCACGGCCTTGTTCATTCTCGATGCTGCCACAATGTTTTCGCATTTAATAAACTCCCCTACTGCCATTAGCACCTGCTCCACCGAGACCTCGGAGCTCACCTCACACTGCCCCCCGTGACGGAGTGAGAGAGGCCGGGCTCCACCGCTCAGGTGAGCCGCCATCCCTACACTCCGCCATGAGATCAACAGCTCCCAGCAGCAAAAAAAACAACTATCACACGCTCACCCAGTGACTGTGCTCTGAAATTCCAAATTGTAAAGAAAGAATATATATATATATATATATATATATATATATATATATATATATATATATATATATATATATATATATATATATATACAAACATAGAAAAAAGTTAATTCGCTCTCTTAATAACGCTGTGGAAAAATATGCATTAGACGCTGCGCTAGAGTCCGCGCCTGCAGTCGAGGAGTGAAACACACACCTGTAGTTGATGTTGCGACGCGAGGTCACATCCCAGCTCTGGATGGCGTCCCACATTTTGTCCATGACCATCTCTCTGTTAGGGTTCTCCACAGTCCACACATCAGGCCCGTCAAACATGATGTGGGATAGAACCCCGCAGGCGTTATACGACACCTCGATCCCATCCGCCTTGCTCCCCAACAGGTTACTGCTCAGGGCAAAATTACATATGCTTTTAAAATACTTTTAACGGTATTTGGCAGCTGAGATTCAGAGGGATGTGTAGAGACGGAGCACCTGAAGACAGTGACGAACTGGCTGGTAAGAAGCTGAGGTCTGAGCTCCTTCACCTCTGCCACATTACCCAGCAGCCCCAGCATGTTACGGTGCAACTCCTGTTTATCCGGAAACTCCTGCGGAGGGAGAAAACACGACGGATGCGTTGACAGCTTTTTTTTTTCTTCCAGAGTGTGTACGAGTAAGATGTTTCTGGTACTCGTTCGGTACCTTTAAGCAATCCAGGAACAGGTTCATGCCGCTGCAGTTGAGGAACATCTGGCAGTTATCTGGCGTTTCATCTGTGATGTTCCACAACGCACTCCATGAGAACTCCATCACCTGATCACACTAAAGAGAGGGGATCATCATCATCATCCAATCAGAGAACATATTAACCATCATCACTCATTACTGTATAAGTATATTTATAACAGTAATATTTATTATTAATATCCTTCACTTCATTTCCACACTCACCAGTCTGTCGTGCAGCTTCTTCTGTATTAAATTCAACATGGTCTGAGGAAAAGATTTAAGGAAGGTTTTTAAGATTTAAGGAAGGTTTTTAAGATTTAAGGAAGATTTTTTATACGTATATAAACAGCATTGTGGCATATCACATGAGGAACTTTTAATACACCTCTAAATAAAGTTTGGCGTTTTATTAACGCTCGCGTTGAAAAAGCGTACACAGCAAGCACACATACAAGAAGACACTGATGTCGACTTTTACATCTATCACACTGTGCTCTTCACTATATCACTGCACTCCTAATTAAGACCAAATGAAATGCTGCTCGTTAGGAACACACCTTAACGAAGCCCATCTTGCCGACGGCCTCTTTGTGGTCATTGTCCACCTGGCAGACGAGGGCGTTGCACAGGTGCACGGCGATGCGCTGGATGGACTCATCCTGACGCGCCGGCTCCAGGATCTTCAACAGCAGCAGGTTGACGCGGCGATACTGAAACTCCAACTCATCAGGAATATTGAAGTTACACAGAGTCAGACAGCAGTTCCTCTGAACCTGAGGAGAGAGAGAGAGAGAGAGAAAGCGGAGAGAGGGGGGGGGGGGGAAAGGGAGGGAGGGAGGGAGGGAGAGAAAGCGGAGGGGGGGAGAGAGGGGGAGAGAGAGGGAGGGAGAAAGAGAGAGAGAGAGAGAGAGAGAGAGAGGGATAGAGAGGGAGAAAGCAGAGAGACAGAGAGAGAGAGGGAGAGGAAGAAGGGGAAGAGGCGGGGTAAGAGAGGGAGAGAGACTTAAAATCATAAAAGAGCAATAGCATTATTACAGCACTGGTATGATAATTCTATTTTTAAAAAAATATTAAATATTAGAAGGATTAAAGTAGTTGAGTCGAATTGAATAATATATTAATCATACTATTTTGATTTCGTTCACTGATGATCACATGCTGTCTGTCGTCGTTGCTGTGATAATGGCAATCTAATTAAAAACTAAAGAGCCTGATTTCGATTCTGGTTGAAATGAAACAGGTTTGGGTTTGAAACTTCAAAGACTCATTAGGATTTTTTGTCATTTTCCCCGGAGTTTGAAGTACAGATCAGAACGCAGGTGTCTGTCATGGCAGCAAAGCTCTGAAATGCCAGTGAGTGTGTGTGTGTGTGTGTGTGCGTGTGCGTGTGTCTGTCTCACCGTGACTTCCTGGTAGTGCTCCATGCCGTTGAGTACAACCTCAATGACCTGCCTGCGCATCTTCACACTCTGATAATTGCGGTACTCTGTATTGGTCAGGTAGAAGAGAGCGGCGCTGCCCGTCACCTGGATACTCTTATCATACTTATGACACTTCAGAGCTGCTATCACCAACTAGAGAGAGAGAGAAAGAGAGAAAGAAAGAGAGAGAAAAAGAGAGAGCGAGAGATAGAAGGAGGGGGTGAGAGAGTTAGAGAGGGAGAGAAGGAGGGGAGAGAGAAGGAGAGAGAGGGAGGGCGGGAGGGAGGGAGAGAGAGGGAGAGTTTACACTTCAAAGTACATTTCGAAGAGACAATAAAAGAGAAAAATATGCCTTAAATATCATCTCATGCGTAGTCTGTGTGTGTGTGTGTGTGTGTGTGTGTGTGTGTGTGTGTGTGTGTACCTGCACTGCTCGGACCAGGTTGTTGCAGTGCTGTATCCGGACGAAGTCGAACAGCTGGTTGATGGCTCTGTGTGCGAGTTCAGGACGATATTCAGTGTAAGCTTCGATAGCATTCAGCACCTGCTCTTCGTTCTTGGAGCCTGTTACCTAAACACGCACACACATGCACACACCAAGGACGTCATAACACAGTAATATGATTGAGCGGCACATTGTTTTATGGATTAATTCTCGAGGCATCAATGTGCAAAAAAGTTACACCTTAATTAACAATGTGTTGTGTCACATGACCACTAGGGGGAGACAAACATCATGTTCTGTGATAGCTGTCAGTTTATTAACAATATTTGTTTAATACTTTTAAGCCAATAACGACACAAGTGTTGCACCGTATTATTACCAAAAAACACTAATCTGTATAAATAATAATAATTCCTATTTTTTAATTCTTGAAAAACGATCAAAATGAACCAAGAACATCTTTACACCTTAATAGTTTCCAAGTGCGAAGGCTGTGTCCGGTCCAAAATTTACTGCAAAGTGTATTCGGTAAACTAATATTTTAGCCCCGCCCCTGAATCTATTTTATATAGCTTGCAAAATTTACCCAAACACCTGAATTATATAAAACTCATTGACGAGTCAGATAAAGAAGTTGAACCACTTTGCTTTAAGCCATACCTTAAAGGCAGGGATGTGCGTGACGTTACACAGTGTAGTGTTATAAAGACCCAAAAACTGCAGAGGCCTCTTCAACCCCTGGAACGGATAGATACTGCTCTTACAGGGTTCGATGCTGAGAGTGAGACAGAGAGAGAGCGAGAGAGAGACTTTTGTAAACCATATATACTCCACTCTGAGTAGGTTTTGTGTCATTTCCTGTGTGGGCGTGTACCTGGGTGGTCCCATGGCCTCCTCAATGTACGGCATGGTGCAGTTGTCAAGCATGATGTGTCCTGAAATGTCCAGCGAGACGAGGTTCCCTAAACTCTGTATGATGTTCGTCAGGATCTTCCTCGTCAGCTTGACCTTGGAGGAACGCTGACCTTCGCGTGAGATATCTAAGTGTCTGTGAAAGAACGCAGGTTTAATAATAAAAGCACTGTTAATCCTTTATCCGATCCAGTGAAGGGGGCGTGGCCTTTGTGACCCTCCCATTGTAGGAGGTGTGGCCTTTGTTTGCCAGTTCCAGTGAAGGGGGTGTGGCCTTTGTGCTTGTCAGCATAAAAGAGGTGTGGCCTCTGTATATCAGTACCAACTAGGTGTGGCCTCTGTGTCAATCAAAGTGATAGAGGTGTGGCCTGTATGCATCAGCTCCAGGGAAGGAGGTGTGGCCCATGCCTCAATCACAGTGAAAGAGGTGTGGCCTCTACGTCAGTTACAGTGAAAAAAAGGTGTGGCCTACGTGTGTCAGTTCTAGGGAAGGAGGTGTGGCCTCTGAATCAATCACAGTGAAAGAGGTGTTGCCTCTGTTAGTCACACATAAGGAGGTCTGGCCTCTGCATCAATCACTGTAAAGAGGTGTGACCTGTGTTCATCAGTTGCAAGTAAGGAGGTGTGGTCTCTCTGCTCGTCCCAGTGAAGGAGGTGTGGCCTTGTACTTTTAGCTAACTAGTTTTTACAAAACCGATCTCATAAGGAGATTCCATATATTTCGTAAAGAAACAGGATCTTATCACATGAGAATTTACACCCTGTGTAAAATCTTAACTGCATAATAAAAAATATATATATATCAAATTAATCACCTAATTTCACACTAAACTGAATGTAAATTGTGCTGATAAAACGAACTCCTCACCTGAGTCGGCTCATGTGCAGGATGGTGGCGATGAGCTCCTCGTTCAGGTCCACGTTGTAGAGCACGAGCGAGGCCAGCTGGTCTCTCCACTGCGCCAGGAAGGTGGGGCGGGGCAGGCACGTGGAGGACAAGTCCAGCGCTCTGAGAGTGTTCAGTGGCTTTAGCAGCGCTTCAGGGTCCACGTCCTCTGGCAAACTGCCAATGTTCAACATGCACAGCCTTCTGAAGCCCTGGAACGAGAAGTCAGTGCCGTCGCAGAACTCTTCATCATCCTCCTCCTCGTCATCGTCATCGTCCTCGGCAGAGGACTTGCGGGAGAAGATTTTGGAGCAGCCGAAGAGGCTGAGGGAAACAAGCGTGTGGCGGAAGTTGCGCAGCCTGCGGAGGCTTCGGATGCTCAGGTGATTACAGCACGTCAGGTGGAGCTCCATCAGATCCTGAAAAAATGAAGCTTACGAGTTACAGAATAGTTCTGATCACAGGCATCTGAGAGGAAGAGCTCACTGTTGAAGCTCATTATTATTACAGTGATATAACAATAACATGACTTATTAAAGTGTGATCGCAAATAAACTATTTATTATGGTGCTATAGCAATAAAATGAGTTATGAAGTTGTTATCGCTATTAACACTATTTACTATTATCGCGATTAACACTATTTACCCCTCTTCATCTCCCTCCACTGGCTTCCTGTAGCCGCCCGTATTAAATTCAAGGCCTTGATGTTCACCTACAAAACCTTGACTGGAACAGCACCCTCCTACCTCAACTTTCTCCTGAAGGCTTACGTTCCCTCACACAATCTGCGATCGATTAGTGAGCGACGCTTAGTAGTTCCTACTCAGCATGGCTCAAGCTCCCTTTCAAGAACCTTCAAACTAACTGTTCCTCAGTGGTGGAATGAACTTCCAACCTCAATCCGGACCGCAGAATCTCTCATCATCTTCAAAAAACAGCTAAAGACCCACCTCTTCCGTGAACACCTAAACAACTCATAATAATAATAAAAAAAAATTTTGATAAAAAAATTTGCACTTACACCTCTACTCTGCGCACTTTGCTTCTTCTGGAACTCAATTAATGGATCTTTTATGGTAACACTACTTGTGTTGATCTCTGCTTGATATATCGCTTTGCTTATATTTTCTCATTTGTAAGTCGCTTTGGATAAAAGCATCTGCTAAATGAATAAATGTAAATGTACTATTATGATGTTACAGGAAATCATAATTTATTATTAAACTAATATAGTTATAAAAAGACTTCTTAAGGTCTTACAGCAATAAAATAACCTGTTATTAATGTGTTATAGCACTAAATCGACTTTTATGGCATTCTAACAATAAAAAAAAGCAAAAAAAGTGTTATAGCACATCAATGAGTTATTATTATTATAATGCACCTGTTTTCCGATGGCCTTGAGGTCTTGGTCTCGTACGACGTCCTCTCTGAGGTGCAGTCGGTTCAGTCGGGTGCTGTGCGGGTCGCAGAAGAGCTGAAAGAAACCGTCCTGAGGCTCAAACTCGCTGTCTGTGTGCACCAGCTCCATGTACCTGCAGCAGAGGAACGGGACTGATTATGTGATCAACAGCAGCACTGTACCTGGGTACGGCGTAAAGTCCATAACATGGCAAATACATGATTAACACAGGGTTAATGTCAGACTAACTTAATTAAAACAACTGATTGTTATAAATCAACTTGTTATTAAGGTGTTGTAGCAAAAAAAAAAAAAAAGAGATTTATTAAGCTGCTATACAATTAAAAACAACTTATTATTAAGGTATTATAGCGATACAATGACAACATGTTATAGCAATAAATTGATTTGTTATTGAAGTGTTATAGCAAAAAAAATATTTTAAACAATTAAATACTTTATTATTAAAGCGTTATTGCCATACAATGACATATTAAGGGGTAACAGAGAGAAAAAACGACTTATTATAGAGGAGTTATAGCAATAAAAAAAGACTTAACATGTTATAGCAACTAACATAATAAAGGGAACTCATTTTGAGGCATTATAGCAAGAAAATTATGTATTCTTAAAGCTGAATAGTAATAAAAATGACAAGTAATAACTCATCATTAACATGTTATAGCAATAAAACAATGTACTATTACAGTGTTATAACAAAACACACACGTAACAGCAATACATTGACTCCATAATGAGTAACGGTGATAAAACAACTTATTATTAAGGTGTTATTAAGGCAGTAGTAATAAAATGAGGTA
Organism: Ictalurus punctatus; assembly: GCF_001660625.3. Lineage (NCBI taxonomy): Eukaryota > Metazoa > Chordata > Actinopteri > Siluriformes > Ictaluridae > Ictalurus > Ictalurus punctatus. The sequence continues at coordinate 8,528,548 of NC_030433.2, read as the reverse complement.
TTATTACAGTGTTACAGCAATAAAATGATGTATTAAGGAGTAATAGGGATACAAACAAATTATTAAGGAGTAATAGCGGTAATAAAAAACATTAAAATGTTATCGTAACTAATAAAGCGACTCACATTAAAGTGACTTAACATGAAAATAACGTATTATTAAAGTTGAGTAGTAACAAAACAACGCATTTTAAAGGAGAGCAATAAAATGAGGTATTATTACGAATAGTAATAAAAAGGCTTAGTAAAGGGTTGCAGGTATTAAAAAAAATTATATTAAGGCACAATAGCAATAAAATGGCTTATTATTAAGATGTTATAAAAAGATTTTGGGTGCCCCTCAACCAAAAGTAGCATTAATGACCTTAATAAGCCATTCATTATTACTTATTAGCTAAATTAAAGAATTCAGACAGGTCATGACTGAGTGACTGACATTCAGGGAACATAATTAAAATATAAAAATATCCTGTTCCTTTACACGTCATTTCTTGTGACTCTGCATCCGGAATAACTCGTTTGTTTGGTGTCGTTATCTATTCAGATTTCAGATCTCACACCCTCTGAGTCACTGATGCAACAAACTGCTATAACAGCAACCTCTGTAGCAGTATTAATAATAATAATAATAATAATAATAAAGTGTGTACGTACACATTAACGAGCTTGTCGCAGATCTCGCTGGGTAAGAAGACGTCGGGACGCAGGCACAGTTTGTTCCTCTCGCCCGTGTAGCACATGGTTCTTCTGAGGTTCTTCAGACAGAACACGGTGCACAGAGACATGAGGCTCTCCGGGTCGTCCCCCGCTTTGGTTGCCATGGCGACACGCCCTTTCGGAGTGCAAGGTCAAGCACCACGGCAACGGAGGAGAGACAGCGGCACGCTCAGATCTCGGGCATCACAGGGCTCAATGCCTGAACATTAAAAATAATAACAACGCTACTAACTTAATTAATCTATGCTAATTAACTACATTTAATTATTCAGTGGAAATAAAAGTATCCAATTTATGTTTATACAGTGTAAACAGCATGGGCAGAAAAGGGGCTCAATTTCGTACATTTGTATATACGCAAAAAATTATTGGCACCCTTCTTGAAATAATCGTATGAGCGTTACACATTATCGTGTACATTTCTAACCTTTCCTTTAACTACAACCGCTTAAATTTAAACAAAAAAATAAGTAACCATTTATTTTCCAAAGAGAAATAGCAAAGCTATGATGATGAATACCTGTAAGGTTTCAGTACAGTTTAGATTAAAGAGCAAAGCGGTAGACAGATCGATCTTTTAAGTGTTTTGCGTTTTCAGTTCAAACAAATTTCTTATCAAATGACTTTTTGTTTGTAATTTAAACTGCTCGTTGTTATCGGAAACATAATCATCATTCAAAAGGTCAGTAAAGTAACAACATGATAAATGTTCCTCACAGATTTACTACATTATATTACTGCGGAGGGAGGAACTATAGACTTGAGCAGATATTTACAGTAGGGGTGCCAATAATTTTGACACCGGTGTTTGTTTGTTTTTTATTAGACCAAAAAGTACACTCGTTGATAAGCAAATAAAACTCTGCACATGTACAGATATTTAGGTTTAACATTTCACTCACTGCATGGCATTTGAATTTTTATGATGGGTGCCAATAATTATAAGAAAGTGTAATGCACTGGTATTTTAAGTTACCTGTACACGACCTGCAACTTTGGCACTTCTGAAAGATGAAAAAAAAAAACAACAACAAAAACATTTTAATTACACTTTGGTTGTTTTAGTTTTAAAGGCAAAGATCCAAAACATAAAAGATAAGCAGAAACATTTATGCAAATGTAGGCAAATGTTATGGTTACGCTAGGCCGGCTAGTTATAGCATACAACTCGGATAATTATTATCTTAATTATATGACCACAAACGTCGCAAGCTACAAAATATAAAAGTACACTCATATTTTAATATTTGAACTATATAACTAACACGTAACTAATACATTTAATCAAATATAACTGCGCTGTATGAACTCAAATGCGCATTAGCTAGCTAACTGGCTCGGAAGCTAGCGCCGCTACGGGTTTACCTGTATGGTTTTCCCCCGCTAGCATGCTAATTCAATGCTAAATCAGAAGTTGCTAGCAAAACACAGACAGTCAGCTTCGTATCGATTAGCATGCTAGCTAAAACAAACTAAAAGGCCAATCAGAGTTCTTCCTACGATCATGACAAGGACAGGAAAGCTGACATTTTACCAGAATCTGGCTTTAATTGTAATCTCGTCCGCGGTAATTTAGCGTCTGTTAATTTACTCTGCTGAATAATTCTTGCTCATTAGGTGATTGTTTTCTTTCTCTTTTTACGTCGCTCGTCCGGATGTCAACAAAACAACCTTCAACTTCCGGGTTATTATATAATTGTTTCCGGTGTCAGCGATAAAGCGCTGAGATTCCATTCAAGTTCGTGTTAAAGACAAATTTCAGAGTTTTTTGTTTTTGTTTTGTTTCTCTTTCTTTTTTGTTAACATTTTATCTTTGATTCAGGAAGATGGGAACTGTTACTAGCTGTTATAAACTGTTAGAAGAAAACATTCAAAGCTAATGTGGTGTGATAAAGTTGATTATTTTCAAACAGCACGTCGTGATGTGTATTAATTTTCTTGTACTATAAATATTACAATATTTTAGCTATTAAAGATGACACATTGTAGTTTTTATCCATTTATAGTTTAATTTAATGTCAGCAAACCAAATTAGTTCCTGTTATCGTTTACGTTATAGCAGCTGTAAACAGTCGTTCCCTCACCACTCTCTCTTTATTCTCTCTTCAAGTTAATAAGGTTGTTTTTTTTAACACAGCTTGCTGTGTTACCGAGAAACTGCAAAGTAAAATGTAAAATGTTCTGTCAGAGAATATGTTCCATCCATTCTCTATACCGCTTATCCTTCATTGTTGCAGTGAACCTGGAGCCTATCCCAGAGAGCATGGGGCACAAGTCTGGGTACACCCTGGATGTTGTGCCAATCCATCGCAGGGCACAATCATATACACATTCACACATCAACCTACCATGCATGTGTTTTGGACTGGGAACCAGAGGAAACCAGAGTACCCGGAAGAATCCCCTGCAGCACGGGGAGAACATGCAAACGCCACACACACAGGCTAGCGGTGGGAACCCCAAACCCTGGAGGTGTGAGGCGAACATGCTAACCACTAAGCCAGTCTGTCAGAGCTGCTGTTATAGAAAATTAATCAACACCTTCCGATCAATCACAATCCAGTATTCAACAGCGCTATGATGTAAAATGTAATGAACTGAGGAAGCAAACAAAGTGATTATGATCAAAATGTCACACAGTCGTATTGTGTACAAAGTGTGTTAAAGCTCTGGTTTAGACTTCTAAACATCTGTGTTACTATTTTGAAAAGGATAATGCTTTGTAATGTGAGTATTGTAGTTTGGGTAAGTCCATCATGACTCTGAGTAGATTTCTTATTCAACAGCCGCAGTGAAACTAAAAGGAAAGGAATGTAGTTATGAAAGTGATGAATGTGAGCTTGAGAGGTTAAACTGAGACTCACGAATATCCAGATTTTTTTCGCGTTCCAGATGAAAAGATTTGGATCCGTTACCCTGACAGCCCATTCTCTAAAATGACCCTGGAAAAACAGCAGTAAGCTCGGACGAGGTTCTCAGTGGAATTATTTGCACAAACAGCTGGGCTTTATTCTGGCTGTGAGGCAACTCTTCAGGGGGGATTCAATTCCCCGGGCTTTTACTTTCTTCCTGCTGGGACAGTGAAATGTTTGGACTAATAGTAATGATTAATCATAACTATTAGTCAAAGTTAAACATTAACCTACTTGTCTGAACTGATCTTGTAGAATTATTTTAATTGGTTAATAATAGTTTTCCGATTTTATATTGTAACTAGTTATTGTTGTTTATTTATGTACAATGTCTCTTTTTTGAGAGTCATGGACTAAAAAGATAATAGATAAAAACTAGATGAAAACAATATGAAATATTGTTTTAACAGACATGTAATGACTGGCTTTCTATTAAATCAGACTTAGAGAGAGAGAGAGAGAGAGAGAGAGAGCTGAGTGATTTTGTTTGCTAGTCGGACCTTTTTTTTTTGCGACCACCATCCTACCGTACTAAATAGTAAGCCCAATATGCACTTTGTTACTTTGTTTAGATTAATGTATATATATACATTTTTAAGATTTCGTTAAAAATTGGTTTTCTGAGCGCGCTCTCATTTGTTTCCCAGCCGGAGTATTTTTCCTGCGACACCTCCCTCCCTTTCATTTCTCCAGACACAGTTCTATTTTCTGTTCTCAAACATGTCGAGTTCCTACAAAAACAGGTGAGATACGAACCACTTTTGGAAGGCAGAAATGCTCATTAATTAATTTAATTGGAATATGAGAATATAAGTGTGTGAGCTGATTATAATGTTTTAACAAAAATGAATTTAATCGGATCCGCTAGCTAACTGAGTAGCCTAGCAGCCGGGAAGTAACGATAGCGTTAAAGCAGGGTTGTGCGCATATCTTCAGTGTTTTTTTTTTTTTTTTAATGTTTTATTTATTTAGTTAACATATTTAATATGTTTCTTTACGGCTTGTGTGAGCATTAAATTAAGTACAAGTCATGAGAAAGTATGAAATGTTTAAACTTGGTGCTTTTTCTACTCTATTATGCCTGACTCACTGGTGATATTCATTAATGAGGTGGTCAGTTAAATCAGGTGAGTTAAAATACAGCAGGTATCAAAAGAAAAATAATCAGAAAGAAAGAAATGATTAAAAGAATAGTGAATGAGAAACCTTGCTTTTATTAAATAGTATTTGGAATAAAGAAGAACACTGGAAATTTGACAAACAGATGTTTTGTCTATTAATAATGTCGACAACTAATCTGACAGGTTTTATGCAAATAAATACAAAATTCTTATTTTGTGTGTTAACCTTGGAAAGTTTCAAATCCATCTCTGATCTTCTACAGTCCTTGGATTTGAACTCCCAGCCTTCTGATCTCTCTCACTCACTCACTCACTCACTCACTCACTCTCACACACACACACACACAAAAAAAACAAAAAAAAACAACTAGCTTAACCTCATAATGTACAGAAATTACTGCTTAACAATGTAATTACCACTTTTAAACAGAAGCCTGCATAAAAGTGAGCTTTTTTAAGCCGAGGTGGACTTGAAGACTGAATCTTCAGGGACACGTCGAGGATCTGCCCTGATCACATCTGGATGTCCAGACATCTTACAAAACAATTGCGTGTGTAAAATCTATAGCTTTTACAATTTTCAGGATAAATGACGGTTGAGAGGCTTGCAGGTTCTTTATGCTTAACGTAAGGCGACATTTTTTCCATTTATTCTGTTTATTGTCAGGCGCTTTTATCCAAAACAACTTAGGGTGCAGAGTCGAAGAGTTGAAGAGAGATCAGAATTCGATCTGATCTCCAGAGCAGAGAAGCTTCACTGCCGAGTTGAAGAAGAATCCAGAAGCCAGGTGTTTTAAAGCTTCCAGTCAGCAGTTAAACCGTGATACTTAAAGTTAGACTTTAACCTCAGAACCCAAAAGGGCTTGTGACTGCAGTTAAACATCCACGGCCTTCTTCACGTGTTAATCTGGTGTTAAAAAACTGATGAAAGATTATTTGGTTTAGATTAAAGCTCTACAACTCTTAACAGTTATGGAGGAGTCACGTTTATTTTCCCGAGATGATCTGGTAGCTCTTCAGAGGACGTAAAAGAGGAGGGGCAGACGTTATTGGAAAATATTTTTCTCTTATTGAGAAAGCTGGATGTAAACTTTTACAAACTGTTTAATTAGAACTGGACAATATGACCACATAATATTAATATTGCGACGTCAATTATGAATGATGGATTAAGATATTACAGGTATTGTGATTTTCATTTTCTAACATAAAAAAAAAAGAAAAGAAAACAAATACATGCCCTGATTAGAAGCAGCTTCTTTGATCTAAACATGTAGCACTGTATCTTTCATCTTTCAAATTGTCATGTATTATTTATTTATTATTAAATTTTATTGGAATAATAAACGTTTTAAAGAATAATCATTTTACTCATTTTAATCATGTTGAAGTTAAATGAAATTTAATTTTTATTTTAAATGCGCTAAAGTCTTCCTGGGCGTTTCTTTACAAACCTATATATCGTGATAAATACGGTGTGGATCGTCGAAATGCCTTCGAGTACTGTGATGTATTTTTGTTATTTCTCCAAAAACTGGCGCATATCATGATATCTTTTATTTGGTTTAAAATGTAAACAAAACAAAATTGATTGGAAGAAGCTGATGTGTTAAAACGTTGAGTTTAACCTTTGAGTGTTGGTCCAATAGACACGATGCATGCAATACACTCAAGTGAAATAAAAGTGAGGCCTCATGTGTGCTTAAATATTTTAAAATTTGACATGAAAAAAAAGGATTGTTTGTTTAAAGGATTCAGGAGTTTAAGACATCACTGAGCGAGGAGAAGATCGACCTGAAGGCACTACGGGAGCTCTGCTTTGGTGGTAATGTCTCGTTTAATACGTCTTCATCTTTCTGTCATGCTAATAATAATACTACTACTAATCATAATGATAATAATAATAATAATAATAATAATAATAATAATAATGACAATGGACCTTTTTCCTCTCTTTTGTCCATCTCTGTACGTCAGGAATTCCTTTCGAGGGCGGGATTCGATCTCTGTGCTGGAAGGTGAGGTGTTTATGGGGTCATTTTCTAGACTCGTCATTATGGCTGGAATTGAGAATCAGTTTATCCTGTAAACACAATATAAACACAACAGGATGTGTGTGATGAAGCGGAGTTACTGTTACCACACCGAGACTAATTATTTTCCCATAACAGTATGTCTCTGAGTGTTTTATTCCTCTTACACCACAGCAATTCACCAACATTTACATTATTATTTTTTTAATTATTGAAGAACAATTGAAAGTGTAAATTCCTGAAGATGTCGGAAAACTTAAAGTTACAGCTTTACCTCTGACACTTCAATAACTAATACTGATAATTGTTAATAACAATGAATGTTAAATAAATAAACCTCCTCACAGAGAACAGTTTTCAGTCTGTTTATTATCAGATGAGCGTTCGCTGTACACGTCTCTGTTAACGAGCTGTTGCTATGGAAATGATAACGCATCAGAACGACTGTGTTAATATAAACCTGCGCTATTGTCAGAGCTGCTGTTATGGAAAATTAATCAACACCTTCTGACCAATCACGATCCAGAACTCATTCAGACAGGAAATTGAATAAAAAATATATTTTTTAATGATTTTTAAACTACCGTACATTTGATCATTTTGTATTTGTTGTTAAAAAAATCAGATCTTGTTGAACTTCCTGCCCCTGGACCAGACACTATGGGATTCGTTCCTGAAAAAGCAGAGGTAACACACACACACACACGCACACACACTAAGCGAGTTGCACAGTGAGAGTGGAATAGAAACCCAGTAGTTAGTTTCAGATTGAATAAGAGGAAGGAAGCAGGAAAAAGCCACACTGAGCCGTGAGATTTGGACCTTTTACAAATAATAAATGATAACAAATATAAATACTCGTACGGATCATCGGCAGTCTGACATGTTACGTGCAGTATTAAACTTAATAAAATCTCACCAGCTGTCTCCACACACACAGACCTTTGGAAGTGTAATTTGGAAATGTAAAAATGATTCAATTGATAAGAATCCCATTGTGCCATTCATGATTCAGTTTATGAAACATGATTAGGGTGAATTTTCTTTATTCCTTGCATCCATTTGCTTCGTGCATGCTCTAAAATCCTGTGTTTCCAAAGAGCACACGAGTAAACGGCACTGAGCGATGGTGAGAGAGAGAGAACAAGTCACTGAATCGATTCTGTTCGGCGAATCGAGTCGTTCGTTATCTACAGAAATCGCTTTTAAATTCAACGTTAGTGTTTATGAACTCCTAATCAGTCGATATATATTGAAATTTTTGCACTTAATTCACTACAGAAGTACGTGATTTAGAACACACCTGAGCTATTTGGAGAAACGACAACATTTTGGGTGTGTTTTGGTACAGAATAAATGAATCATTTCTCTGAGCTTCTGCTCCAAGTGCATTAAATACACACTAATAATGTGAAAGAGTAAAAAAAAAATACAGGTTTGATATAATAGTTTTTTTTAAAACTTGTTAATTAATGATTTATAAAAAAATTTAAACTTTTATTGGCAAAAATCTATCACTGAATTAGGAATTGAGAAAAATCGTATCAATTCACATTAATGCAAGTAAGTCTGTGGGTGTGTGTGTTTAGGGAGATTTATTCCCAGTTTCTGAAGGAGATGATCATCCAGCCGGGAATCGCTAAAGCTAATCTGGGTCTCTCCAGAGAGGACGTGACCATGGAGGATCACGTGAGTGATGACGTTTAGCTCTGCTCAGCTCCACACTGAGTTTTCTTTCTTTATTTTATTTTAATGCTTCGCTTTCTTCTCTCCATGTTCCGCAGCCTCTCAATCCGAATCCGGAGAGCCGATGGAACAACTACTTCAAGGATAACGAAGTTCTGTTACAGATCGATAAAGACGTCAGGTACATCATGACGTCTCTTTGTAAAGAGGAAGTGTACAGGTGTTATACTTTGAGCCACACCTCCTTTACTGAGTGTGATAGGAAGATAGCCACAATGGCCATGGATACATGATTGAGTCCTCCTTCAGTCCTCCTTCAGTCCTCCTTCAGTCCTCCTTCAGTCCTGCTTTATTGCTCCTTCAGTCCTCCTTCATTCACATCAGCACTTCACAGTTAAACTCTTTCACACAACAAAACTTTTACGCTGTAATTATAATAAAGTATAAATATAGTCAAATCAGTCTTAACAAAAGAAAAAAAAACTTTTATATGTAAACATTTCCAATTTCAAAAATACATTTCCTTTCCAAAAATCCAAGTCCAATCTTCACCATTCGTTACAGGATCTGATATCCGATACTTTTCCCTCTGATATCCGATCTCTACTACTGTAAATCTCTACTGCTTTAAAAAAGACCTCTATCATACCGTTAATGTGTGTGTGTGTATGTGTGTACGTGCATGTATGCGTGCGTGTTTGTATTCCCAGGCGTTTATATCCCGACATGGCGTTCTTCCAGAGACCCACCGAGTTTCCCTGCCAGCTGATCCTTGACTCGCAGAACGAGTACGAAACTCTGCGCAGACGGGTGGAACAAACCACACTTAAAGCACAGACCGTCAACCGTAACCGCAGCGGAGTCACCAACGTGAGTGTGTGTGTGTGTGCTTGCTTGTAGTTGGAGGTGTGTTTGGTGCTCATTAAATCATTTAATTTATTTGTGACCTGTTTGCTTTGATCAGAGCTCAGATGGTCAAACAAAGGTGAGTCCTCCTGTAGAGTGTGTGTGTGTGTGTGTGTGTGTGTGTGTGTGTGTGTGTGTTGGATTTGTCTTCATTTCACTTAATTAAAGGAATACTTAATTAATTCCTGAATCACATCTTTAACCTGAACGTTAGATGATCAGCAAAGGCATCTTTGCTTCTTTAGGGTTTTAGACACGTCCTCACACACTCGCATCAAAACACAGAGAGGTTTATAAAGCACTACTTCAGATTTTAGGCCACGGGTCAATTTCGTTTTTGGGCGAATTGTTTCTTTAACACGCACTTTATAAGGAAACACATGGTCCAGAACGAGACGGTGATGTGCTAGTCAGCGCTTTAACGTGAACACACAAACACACAGGCGTAGTTCAGACCCCTGTGGTGTTCTTTATTTAGCCCTTCATTTAGGAGAGGATAAGAGAAGGGAATTGTTCTGAGGTGAGTCTTATCACCTGGTTGGTCTGTAAATGTGTGTGTGTGTGTGTGTGTGTGTGTGCGCGCGCGCGCGCGTGTTCTGCACCAGTGGTGTGTTTCCTCAGCAACTAGCTGGAGAGCAGATTTTCTCAGGAGAAGGAACGCCTGTTTGTACTTCTCACGTAATTTTGCGTGTGTGTTTGGAGCAGCAGCATTGTTCACACACTCGCTTGCGTGTCTGATGTACATGTCGCGACATACATTAGGCGACACGTCAGCACCAAAACATCTCCATCCATCAGGTTTCCAAGTCATACAAGTCAAACTCTAACTTTACATTCAGAAATATTTACTAATCTAAATGGACAATCCATGAGGCGGTGCACAGAAAAACAAATTGCGAAAGTTTAAAGCGAGTGTAGTTGAACCTTTTAGAATCGTCACGTGACTTTTCCACATTGTTGACCTCTAAAGCACTTGTGCTATATAAATACTAGTATATTGTTATTATAATCTGCTGTCCTTTTCAGGCTCAACCTGTTTTTTTTTTGTTTTGTTTTGTTTTTGTTTTTTTTGCAACATGATGCTCTTCTGACTTTCACCTTTGACCCCTAGGTGAGCTCCCCGGGCAAGGCGCTGAACCTGTACCCATCCAACGAGTACGAGGTTTTGCCGAATGGCTGCGAGGCACACTGGGAGGTGGTGGAGCGAATCCTGTTCATCTACGCTAAGCTGAACCCGGGCATCGCCTATGTACAGGGCATGAACGAGATCGTCGGGCCGATTTACTACACCTTCGCCACTGACCCCAACCCACAGTGGAAAGGTAAACAACAACAACAAAAATAAAAAGACATACATGGCTACTGTTGCAGGCTTATTAGAAACAGTACTGAGAGGTGCATGGGACAGACTGTACTGAACACTGCTGCTGCCCCCTGCAGGAAACACCGTCACTACACACCACTCACTCCTTTATTAATCTCTCCTTTTTTTATTACTCTTTCCTGTCATTCTTTCAATATTTCTCATCACCAATCTCTCTTCTTTCTTTCTTTTTTCCCTCTCTCTTTATTTCTGATCATTAATCTCTCCTTTCTCTCTCTCTCTCTCTCTCTCTCTCTCTCTGTCTCTCTCTCTCTCTGTCTCTCTCTCTCTCTGTCTCTCTCTCTCTGTCGTCTGTTTTCCTGTCATCCATTAGAGCACGCGGAGGCCGACACGTTCTTCTGTTTCACCAATCTGATGTCGGAGAACCGTGATAACTTCATTAAGAGCCTGGACGACTCGCAGTGCGGCATCACGTACAAGATGGAGAGCGTCTTCTCCATGCTCAAGGAGAAGGACCTGGAGCTCTACATGAAACTGGTGAGTGTTAAAACCACTTCCTGTACACTACATAGTGCCATTTATCGGTTTTGATAAATGTTGGAAAGAATGATGTATACAGTGACACGTGTTGTGTATCCTGAAGATTCTTTAAGTACTGTGATATGATGTTTGCTGTATCGCCCAGACTTACCCACAATGCACTGCAGTGTTTGATTAAGGTGTGTGGTTTGGGACACGCCCACAGTGCACACAGTTCTGTAACGCAGGGAATAAAGTGCTTAATAATTAATCTCTCTCTTTCTATCCCCTGTATATCCCTCGTTCCATCTCCACAGCAGGAGCAGAATATAAAGCCGCAGTACTTTACGTTCCGATGGCTCACTCTGCTGCTCTCTCAGGAGTTTCTGCTGCCGGATGTGATCCGGATTTGGGATTCGCTTTTCTCCGATCAGGATCGTTTCCACTTCCTCATACTCGTCTGCTGCGCCATGCTCACGTAGGACCAGTTCCATCTCTCTCTATCTCTCCCTCCCCATCTCTCTCTATCTCACTTTCCCCATATCTCTCTCTCTTTCTCTCTCTTTCTCCATCTCTCTACCCATATCTCTCTCTTTCCCTCTCTTTCCCCCACCTCTCTCTCTTTCTCTCCCCAGCTCTCTTTCTCTCTCCCTTTCTCTCTCCATCTGTCTCCCTCTCTTTCCCATCTCTCTCTCTCTCTCTCTCTCTCCAACATCTCTCTCTTTCTCTCCACCATCTCTCTCTCTTTCTCTCCCATCTCTCTTTCTCTCCATCATCTCTCTCTGTATTTATTTACGTATTTTTATGTTGTTTTTTGTTTGTTTCAGTTTAATTCGTAATCAGTTGCTGGCGGGAGACTTTACAACAAACATGAGATTACTCCAGGTAACTAACACACACATTTGCACACACACACACACAGCACTGTTAAAGAACTGCCTCAGTGAATTATGGGTAACGTGTGACCTTGTGTGTTTTAGGATTACCCTATTTCAGACGTACACACCATCCTCATCAAGGCTAAGGAACTGCAGGACAGCTCATAGCTCACACACACCCCGCTCCTCGTACAGAGAAACCACGGCAACCAGTAACCACAATGACAACCAGAGCGGCGCCCATTGCATCCTGGGAAGGACGTTATCTTTCTGTCATTGCATTATGGGCAATTACGGGAGAAAACCTCACGCATCGGCTCATGGCTCGTGACCGGTGCCTCTCGTAGTCAGACTTTGTGTGTGTGTGTGTGTGTGTGTGTGTGTCTGTGTGTGTGGCTTTTGTTTGCACTGAACACTTGAAAAGGATTCGTCAGTGTCCAAAACACTCTCCAAATTTACAATCCAAGTGAAGGGTTAAGTGTTTTTTCTTAATTTTTAAAAAAAAAAAGAAAAAAGTTTTACTTTATAAATGTCTGTTTTTTTATTTTAGTGTTCCTTTTTTTTTTGTTTTGTTTTGTTTTTTTTACAATGGATGTGTTCATGATTGAAAAGGGGAGGAAATGAAATTTAGCAGCAGCGCACACCACGAACAAACACATATTCGACACTAAGCACGTGCCGGTAATCAGTTATATGATGTTTGAGCCCAAAAAAAAACAAAAACCGCCGCATAAATGTCTAGTCACACTTTATCAACGCTCCACTGTTATTGCATACGATTTTGGCGTATGTTATCCTCTGCGTCACTCAACATTTCTACTTTATACTGTAATGCAATAACGAGGGATTAATATAGGTCTATGTCCTAAAAATGCATCACACCACAGCGCTGCTGAGTTCTGGACTCTGATTGGTCAGAAGGTGTTGATTAGTTTTCTATAACAGCAGCTCTGACAGGTTTATATCGTTCGGATATGTTATCGTTTCGTATCGGTGGGGGGTGTTTGTTTGTTTGTTTTTTTGGTCTTATCAGCTTCGGGAGTAAGAGTAAAAAAAAAGTTGTTTCACCAACTTTCCATAGCTATAAGCGATTTAAGAATGTGGTATAAGAGGAACAAAACACGTGCTGTTATAGGAAAATACACAATCAGCATTGTGGAGGTAACAGTAACTCCGCTTCATCACGCCAACACCATGTCATTTTATTCTTTACGCTATCACTACACTGATTAGCGTTGTTCCTCATTATCCATGTCTGTGAAACGCTCATGGTGAAGGGAATTATGGGATATAATCAGGACCTGAACACAGGAACGTGCTTAAACGTGAATAAAGGATGGCATGTCGGTGATGACAGTATTGTGTGTTTTGGTTATCTTGTGCGATCTGTTGTGTAATTGATTATTGGCACATGTCTGCATGGGCTCGGGGAGAGCCAACACTATGTAAAGCCGAAATCTCCATGTATTAATGTATATTTTTTATTTTCTTTCATGTTCTCTCCATTCCTGTTCTCCAGGTTCTGCTGTAATTGGAGATTTTGCTGTGAGTGTGTGTGTGTGTGTGTGTGTGTGTGTGTGTTTAGAAAATCGGTGATGTTTTTAGTCACCGATACCTTTTCCACTGACATGGAGCCAGCACTGATCCGGTTCTCTGAACTGTTACATCATCATGTGGGCGGAGCTTACAGGCTGAGCTTAACTTCAAGAACTTATTTTATTGTCCAATCCCTTACGTCTCGGTTTTTTTTTAACGTATTGAATGACGTGCGTCACAGAGTCAACGAGGGCGGAGTTTAAGTTACATTTGATTGCAGACTCAATCAGCTGGCTAGCAAGCGGCGCTGCTGGATTAAATAACAATAAAATAGCGCTGCATTGTGATTAGATCACTCGCTAGTCTGAGTGAAGTGGGTGTGGCCTCTGTGACGTTAGTCCTGGTGAGAGAGGCGTGGCCTCTGTCCATGTTCTTGCTAGAAATGGAGGTGTGGCCTTTTTGCCTGTTCTTCCTAGTGATGGAGGTGTGGTCTTTTGTGATGTCAGTCCTAGTGATGGAGGTGTGGCGTATGCACCTGTCAGTCCTGGGAAATGAGGTGTGAGCTTTGTGATGTCACTCATAATTTGAACCTTTTTACCTGTTAGTCATAGTGAAGTGGGTGTGGCTTCTGTACCTGCCATTGCCAGTCAAAGTGGCTTCTTTTGACTGTCCATCCTAGTAAAGTAGGAGTGGCTAAGGTATGACCAATGTGCCGGTAAAGAAAGTGTGGCTATATATGTGTCTGTCAGATCCAGGAAAAGGGGTGTGGCCTCTGCAAATGTCATTCCTAAGGAAGGAGGCGTGGCCATCTCTCTCAAGATAGATACACGCTCTTTGTTCTGGCGTCAGAACTGAACCAAGTTGCTGAACGAGCATGGTTCCGGATAAAGCTGCGGCACCGCGTCAGTGGAAAAGCATCATGAGTTTACTAACCACGTACTAATCCCGGTAATGTATTAGCACGTTTGCTATTTAACTTGCTAAAGTGTGTTTCTCTGCAGTCTCTGATGCCAATGATGCTCTGATGCGTTCCCTCATTGCTGAAACGGAACCGAAAAATACGTAAAGGAACTGTACGGATGCACAAACAGGCTGTTTTTTTTTGTTGTTGTTTTTTACTGCGTTGGCAATATTACTCTTGGAAATAACTACAGACTGTTGGAGAAATATTGGATCGCTTCTGTAAAACTGAATGTTACATCGAGACATCCGTGATGATGATAATATTGTGAAATAATTGTGCAATTGATTACTGGCACATGCTTCTAAGCAAATGAATCGCAATACCACTTTCCAGATCGAGTTATTAAATGTACGACATACGAATGGATTATTCATGCAGATTTGTCGACTGTGTTCACGTCTTTGTGATGCTTGCTGATGATTTTAACACTAAAGTGTTTGTTTTTGGAAAACTCCAAGGCTTCAGACTCTTTGACCTCGTCAAAGACAAATCCGTGTGAAAGTAAACACTCTGCTTGTGTAAAAGGGTTTTGAATTTTGAGAGGATTTTTAAGATATCTCGATAGAGATAGTTTGTATGGTTCATATCACTAATTGGATAATGGGTTTTGACAGGTCTAGGTCAAAGGTCTTCATAGATTATAATGATCTTGGCAGGTCAAAGGTCATCACCAACCGTCATTTTCTCGACAGTTGTCGTTAACGGTCATCATCATCAATCCTAATTATGTTGATAGTTGTATATCAAAGATAATGTTGCATACATTCTGCACTTATATCAATCAATCCTAATTATGTTGAGAGAATCACGCCAAAGATAATATTACATACGGTCTACACTTATGTCATTATCTTAACAGTTGTCGTTAAAAGTTATTAGCAACCGTCATTATCTTAACATGTAGGTCATCACCAACCATCATTTTCTTAACAGGTGAAGGTTAAAAATGGATAATGGTTTATATAATAAAAGATTTGTTGTAATCTGTTGCGTTCCCACACGCACACACGTACATACTTACACACATACGCATGCACACACGCACACACACACACACACACACACACACACACACACACAGAAGATATCCCCCAATCAGAATAAAAGAAATTAAAATGCTACATCCAGTAGGTGTTGGTATAAACACCATAAGTTTATAGAAGAAGAAGACCACACCCACCCTCTTGATTTTAAAATACCCTGTACTTACAATACAACGTGTATGAGCTTTCAACATGGCTTACCCTAATGCACCGAAAAAACGCTCACTCTTTTTTGGGAAGGTTAGAAAAAATTTAGAGCATGAAACGATTCAATGTTGGGTAATGTCAAACGGTTGTACAGCCGGATTTTTTTCGATGCAGAAAAAGGAGACGTGCTTTTCAAGTTCTCGGTCCCGGTCCCATCCACTGGAGCCGTGCTACAGGGACTGTAACTTTTGGTGAAGGTGACTGGAAAAAGTTCAGAAAATGGTGTAAGGATTTTGACTACATTGTTAGAATGGACTTCTTTTCCCCGGATGCGTACAGGCATAAATGGAGCAGTACATCTCCTCAATGTAAATATCACATCAGAGCAACAAATTTCTCCAAGAATCAGGTTTCACTGCACTGTGTTGCTGTATTAACCGGTGACGACGCACCTGATAAAAAAGACAACTGTGAAGTGAGGTATGAACGAACCAGCTGGCACGATCTATAATGCTACTTCCATCAAATCGATGAATTATTCCAAAAAATTGGAAGAAACAAAGAAACAGTGAAAATAAAAGTAAGGCTAGAAGATGTCTTCTGAGATCGTCAATATACTACTCTTGAGCAGAAACCCCACCTTCCCCAAGACTCCTCACGCATGATATATAAAATGAGTCTGACTACATATCGAGTCAAAGCCTTCTGAGCATCAACAAGCGATATGGCTCGTGAACTCAGTCCCGTTTTCTACAACTCTACCCTGGATGCTACCCTGGATGATGATGTGACTAGTTTGGGTTTTGAAGACGGCGAAAACCTAGGAAAAAGAAATCTGAGCTTTCTGTCAAGAAACGATGAAACCGACAGGTGTATGACCAACACCGTGATAGCCATCATACATGCGGATACAGTAGAACTGCTGGACAGAATTATCCAACAAGATCTGAAGGACAAGTGCCACGGGTGCGTGATCGATCATCCGAGTCAACTCCAACACGCGTGTTTGTTCGATCCTGACAAGTACTATCTGCACCTAAACACCTACGTATTGCTGAAAAAACTGTTTAAACCGTGGTTCAAATACACGTTGGCAAGAGGTCTGAAATTGTGTGGTATCAATCACACTCCATCCCTGGAAAAAATTCAAGGTATCGCCGAAGCCATCGTGTGTGAATGGTGAGACGAGCCTCACATCAAAACCATGCTGAACGAGGTCAAAGAGAAAATTTTCAACCAGCGGGTGTACGAAGACATTGTGGACTTCTGGACCTTATATATAATAGACATGGCACAGAAATGTCCGAAATGCAATTCGGATACAGAGACTAAAAAAATCAGAACTGAAAATACTTCAGTACCTTATGATTTCTATTATGATGGAAACCAGAGTTCTTCAAATGGTCTGTTAGATCATGATCCGTACACAACCCTGAACCCATGTTTAACTGAAGCAATGAACCAGCTGAATGAAAGTTTAATTCCGTCACACCAGGTTGTTAGTCAGAGACCTAATCAGAGTCCAAATTACAACGTATCAAACACACCGGTGACGCCATATGACATATTTTCTGAAATAAATCGGTGTCTGTTAGAGTTACAAATTAACCTAAATGAACACGGTCATTCAGTAAAATTAAACCCTGATCTAATCGATGCAGTTGACCAGTTGAATGAAAATTTAAGATCGTCAGACCAGAGCAATACTCAAAATGAAAATCCCAGCCGAAATTCCAGTCAAACTCTATCAAGCTTGTGTGGTCCACGGATCACCCATTTTGATCCATAGCCATCTAGATGCCTTCTCATCTAGATGCCAACTCCTTGTACTTGGCCCTCTTCCGTTCAATCGCGCCTTCCATTTGGTCCTTCCAGGGCACAGTCAATTCCAATAGGTCCACCTGCCTGAAAAGAGGACCATGTCAGACCTAAGTTTGGTCGTGGCGATGGTTTCTGGGAATTTGAGCTGCCTTCCCAGGTTGACCTTTAGCTTCCAGTCCCGCGTTGTTGCCAGAAGTCCCCCTGCTGGATTCCTGCTCTGTGGTGGTTTCTCTCCAACCCTAACAAATACTGGCTGCCAGTGCCTACTTAGAGAGATCCCTTTGATGATGGCTTCTGCAAATAACCCTTAGCACCTGGTCGTGGTGCCACCGATAACGTCCCTATCACAGGGCTTTAGGGCAACAACTTAATATGTGCTCCAGGGATCCTCTTCTTTGGCACAGAGGGCATGCAGGGGTGTCTATCAGGCTCCAGGAAAAGAGGTTGGTTGGGCTGGGGAGGAGATTATAGACTGATTGGATAAAGAACTACATCTGATGTGGCTCCGCTTTCCACAACTCTGACCACAAGATCTTTCAAACCATTACCTGTTCCCATGGAGTCCACGCCCCTTCTTGTCGCAGCCCCACCATCCTGCTGATGCATCTTTCCTCCACCTCTGCTCAAATTTCTTCTTGGACCAGTCGACGGCTGTCCTTTCCCCGGGCCTTGTTGTATCAAGGTCTTTGGATCCAGCCAAGCCCTGCATGTCCTGACAACACTGTCCCCACCAGCACGCTATGCCACAGCCGAGCTTCAGCCTGCCTCAGACTGCCTCCTGGGCCCTCCACTTTCTACCTATCCTCACCTCTATACCAACCGAGAAGACTTGATAACAACCCAAAGCAAACCTCCAGATCAACAAAGGAATGGCTTCACCAACACAAGTCAAGAGCTAAATCCAATCAAAAATCTGCGTGATGACCTGACGATGGCTGTACAGAATGCTTTTGCAAAGAAGAATGGCAAAATATTGCTAAGTCAAGATGTACCAAACTGATTGTCTCTTACCCAAAAAGATTGAATACTGTGATAAAATCTAAAGGTGCTTCAACTAAGTATTAGTTTAGTTTAGTCTGCACACTTATGCAACCAAGTTATTTACCGGACACTACACTCCCTGTATTTACAGCCGGACCGGATTAGTACTTGTGCATGCTCTAAACACGACCAGTTTCTATTCTAAAACACTGTCATGTTTTCCCCATCACACACAGGGAAGAAGAACAGAGAAAGGTATGCGTGTATTGTTGAGGAATATGAATATGTAGATAGATGTTTAGATAGACGTTATGATCGTTTTTGTTCTGGTTATTACAGAGTTAGAAACGACATCGACTAGCTGCAACGAACATGTGGATGTAAACAGAAACACAGGGTGAGTACGTCACGGTGTAATATTAAACACGGAAGAAAAAAATTATTAACATCATAAACTTGTGCAGCTTTTACATTAAACATCATACAAACGCAGGGCTCACCTCCACAATGTGATGAACGTGAACTTGAGAATCTGGCTCCTGAAGCTCAGCCCTCAGGGTCTTAGCAGCTAAGAAGAAGAAAAAACAACAACACAAGATTGTTCCAGGAGTTATTACTAAAATATTAAATGAAAAGTTTAAGTTAATCATTAATAAGTGTGTGCGCATCTAGAAAAGCAGAACATACAGTGGTTTGGTGTTGTGGAGCACTCAGGTGTATCTGTACATCATTTTGAGAAGAAAGGACATCAGCCATGAACTGAATAGACTGGACGCACTCAACTGATCACCTCAAGGATTGTTTTAAAGATGCTTGTAATGTGTTCTATTTTTTTTTTTTTTTTTTTTACGATCTTTTGTGTGATACTTAAATGTGAATTTCTTGTCTTCATGTTTGAGCCTCCTGTAGAATAGTTTTTATTATCTAATTGCTAGATATAATGACTGGATTTATTCATTTATTATTTTTGTTTAGTTCTTTTGCATTTCAAGAGTTAAGACTGATTGCAGCAAGAGGAAATATGTTAAAACAATGAGAATTCTTTTTCTTTCTTTCTTTTTTTTTTTTTTTTTACAAGTAAAAATGTCAAAATAAAATCTCTAAAGTTCTGTAATATATTCAGCCAGGTGAATGTGGTGCTTCCAGGTTTATTATAATATCAATGTCATTATAATATACTGTGTTTGATGTTGGGCAACTTAAATTAAACACTAATCATGAAATCACGTAGACATGTAGTTTGAGGCCACAGCTTAGTGACGTAAAGCAGAAGGTTTATTTCATTTTGACAGGCCAGAGACACGCCCTCCATTTAAACTCTCTCAAACTACAGCTTTCACATCATCATCATCAGGATTCCAATTCGTGATTTCCAGTCTATAGAGCAAACTGTTGTTCCTAATATGTTTCCTCGTCCTAATATTCCAGAGCCCTGTTCACGAAAGGGAGCCGCTTGGATCAGATGGTGTACACCATCAAGAATGTATCGCCAGACATCATGGAGCTTATAATCCTCTACATCTACACCCAGGATGTTCGAGTCACCACTGATAATGTGCAGGCTCTGTTGGTCATGGCCAATTACTTGCTCATGCGAGACCTTGTTCACGGCTGCTGCGACTTCCTGAAAACTGCTTAGGAATTTGGCAGTACGCCGACGCTCACTTGTACAACGAGCTGCAGGAGCAGGCCTACGCCTACACCTACGCGTTGCATGTCATGTCCAGGACATGAATATCGTCTGCGGTGCGTTGAGCTTCTGTGTGATATCCGGGCTTCCCAACGTACACCGTCATGTACGATGACCTTCTCTAGACGTGGAGCTTTTAAAAACGCTATTAAACTACATCCCATTGGCAGAACCTCTGTCTCCTGATGTTTTATTTCAAACAAGTTTATTCATGGAACCGTTCCGGAGAGGTGAGGGGGCGCTAAAACATCTGAGGCTGTTAAAAATGATTTCAACATCAATGATCGTTTGAACCATGACCCACAAAAAACCCCACAAAACTTTATTACAAACTCTATCTTTTTATTGCAATCCACATCTTACTTTTAGCCCTGTACCCATAGCAAAATGAACAATGTCATGTTTTTTCATTAATGTTTGAAAATTTTTGTTAAAAAACACCTTCCCTTGGTCAGGTTGTATTTTTTTTGGGAACTCTACCTGCCTGTAGAATGGAATCAAAGGCTTTAGTTACCTCGAGTCCAGTCTTGTTTCATAACACACGTACCCTGGCATATTTGAATAAAATATCTATGCACGTGATCATAAAATTTGTGTTGTCATTACTCTCTGACAGGTTGCTCATATTGACTAAATCAGCTTGCCACTGTTCATCGATGTTCTTTACAAAATCCTTGTTTCTTTTAAACTTTGTGGATACTGGTTTCTGTAGACTGTATGCATCCTGCTCTGCTAACCAGTTTTTTATTTCAGTATCATTAGCTCTTTTACCTATTTTCTCAACAATAGCTCTTTGCAGATCTCAACGCCACCATACGAACCAGGGTCTGATGGCGTATAATATATATTCTTCATCAATCATTCATTCATTTTCGAGTGTCAAGAATGATCAAACGCAAGTGTAGATTAAGCATTTTATCTCAGAGCACGTGAGCATGGTATTACGTACTGAATCAAAGGAACGTTTTCCTTTCTAAACAATTTTACATCACACACAGGTTTAGACATATGATTAGTTTTACATTCAAACGTTTGAGCAAAGCATGTAAGATAAAATTTGATAAACACAAGTGTGTAAAGTACACACGTTATTTATGAATGTCTTCAGCATTTTGTTTTGTTTGGCTTCAGGCTTTTCTCGCAGTCAGAATAGACGTGGCGTGTTTTGAAGTTTCCCATGTATGCGGTGGGTCAGCCGGATCCAGAGATGAGTGAAAGGTCCAGTAGTCCTCGTAGTCCCCAGTAGTCTTCATACACCTGCTGGTTGAAAATGTCTTTGATTTTCTCTTTGACCTCGTTCAGCATGGTTTTGACGTGAGGCTCGTCTCCCCATTCACACACGATGGCTTCGGCGATACCTTGAATTTTTTCCAGGGATGGAGTGTGATTGATACCACACAATTTCAGACCTCTTGCCAACGTGTATTTGAACCACGGTTTAAACAGTTTTTTCAGCAATACGTAGGTGTTTAGGTGCAGATAGTACTTGTCAGGATCGAACAAACACGCGTGTTGGAGTTGACTCGGATGATCGATCGCGCACCCGTGGCACTTGTCCTTCAGATCTTGTTGGATAATTCTGTCCAGCAGTTCTACTGTATCCGCACGTATGATGGCTAGCACGGTGTTGGTCATACACCTGTCGGTTTCATCGTTTCTTGACAGAAAGCTCAGATTTCTTTTCCTAGGTTTTCGCCGTCTTCAAAACCCAAACTAGTCACATCATCATCCAGGGTAGCATCCAGGGTAGAGTTGTAGAAAACGGGACTGAGTTCACGAGCCATATCGCTTATTGATGCTCAGAAGGCTTTGACTCGATATGTAGTCAGACTCATTTTATATATCATGCGTGAGGAGTCTTGGGGAAGGTGGGGTTTCTGCTCAAGAGTAGTATATTGACGATCTCAGAAGACATCTTCTAGCCTTACTTTTATTTTCACTGTTTCTTTGTTTCTTCCAATTTTTGGGAATAATTCATCGATTTGATGGAAGTAGCATTATAGATCGTGCCAGCTGGTTCGTTCATACCTCACTTCACAGTTGTCTTTTTATCAGGTGCGTCGTCACCGGTTAATACAGCAACACAGTGCAGTGAAACCTGATTCTTGGAGAAATTTGTTGCTCTGATGTGATATTTACATTGAGGAGATGTACTGCTCCATTTATGCCTGTACGCATCCGGGGAAAAGAAGTCCATTCTAACAATGTAGTCAAAATCCTTACACCATTTTCTGAACTTTTTCCAGTCACCTTCACCAAAAGTTACAGTCCCTGTAGCACGGCTCCAGTGGATGGGACCGGGACCGAGAACTTGAAAAGCACGTCTCCTTTTTCTGCATCGAAAAAAATCCGGCTGTACAACCGTTTGACATTACCCAACATTGAATCGTTTCATGCTCTAAATTTTTTCTAACCTTCCCAAAAAAGAGTGAGCGTTTTTTCGGTGCATTAGGGTAAGCCATGTTGAAAGCTCATACACGTTGTATTGTAAGTACAGGGTATTTTAAAATCAAGAGGGTGGGTGTGGTCTTCTTCTTCTATAAACTTATGGTGTTTATACCAACACCTACTGGATGTAGCATTTTAATTTCTTTTATTCTGATTGGGGGATATCTTCTGTGTGTGTGTGTGTGTGTGTGTGTGTGTGTGTGTGTGTGTGTGTGTGTGTGTGTGTGTGTGTGTGCGCGTGTGTGCATGCGTATGTGTGTAAGTATGTATGTGTGTGCGTGTGGGAACGCAACAGATTACAACAAATCTTTTATTATATAAACCATTATCCATTTTTAACCTTCACCTGTTCAGAAAATGATGGTTGGTGATGACCTACATGTTAAGATAATGACGGTTGCTAATAACTTTTAACGACAACTGTTAAGATAATGACATAAGTGTAGACCGTATGTAATATTATCTTTGGCGTGATTCTCTCAACATAATTAGGATTGATTGATATAAGTGCAGAATGTATGCAACATTATCTTTGATATACAACTATCAACATAATTAGGATTGATGATGATGACCGTTAACGACAACTGTCGAGAAAATGACGGTTGGTGATGACCTTTGACCTGCCAAGATCATTATAATCTATGAAGACCTTTGACCTAGACCTGTCAAAACCCATTATCCAATTAGTGATATGAACCATACAAACTATCTCTATCGATATCTCACTTCTGACTGGTTAAGGTTGGAGTAAGGGGTGGGGTTAAAAAAAAGTAAAATAAAACAATTTGTCTCAGTTACTAGATTGAAAGCAGATTTTGTATGAGATTGAGTTGTTCGTAAATCTGTGTATATAAACACAGCAAGACTCGGTTAAGATACATTAAGTAAATCTACATTACTAAATGTGGGTACATTAGGTAAATCTAGAGCAGTGATCTGGTTTAAAGGGAACGTTGTGGACATTTACATTTGTTGGTGAGCTGCTGCTTTAAGTGTGAAGAACACTGTAGATTTTTGGCAGTTTTATTGGGTCAGAATGAATGCCAAAGACGACCGAGGCCTCCTCGCTGTCTCTCTCTCTCTCTCTCTCTCTCTCTCTCTCTCTCTCTCTCTTTTGGAATATTTCTTCTCTCCCTTTCTTTGTGGCCTTCTGCTGTTTGTATTCGTTTCTTACTCATTCTTACTCCCTTCTCATCTCACATTCCTCACCTCTCCACCCTTCAAACTCTCTCTCTCTCTCACTCTCTCTCTCTCTGTCACATACATGCACACACACTCTTACTTCATTTTTTCTTTCCAAATCCTATTAATACTATTTCACTTATGTCTTTCCATACAACATTTTCCGGCTCTCTTTTTACACACCCATTCTGTTTTTTTTTTAAATCTCTCACTCTCTCTCACTCCTCTTCTTTCATCTTTACTTTTTCCTCTCATCTACTCCCTCTGTCTTTATCTTAGTCTTTCTTTAATAAAAAATAAACCCTTGCTTTTCTCTCTCTTTCTCTCTCTCTCACTCTCTCTCGATCTCTCTCTGTGTCCTCATGTCTGTTGTGTAACTCTGGTTCTCTGTTTGATTACTTCCACATGGTGCTGACTCGAGTGTTTCAGCCCCACATACACACACACACACACACACACACACACACACACACACACACACACACTCGAGTTCAGGAGCACTGAGGTCACTGACAGACACTAACCCTTGATCTGAGAGGAGGTGGTGGGGATAAACACATCAGCAGCATGTTACACTGACTCGTACGTTCTGGACCTGAGCTTCAGTATCTACATGTTCATCCAGGCTCTTTCTGAGTAGTGTTCCTTCTAGAACCCAACTTATAAACTTGTTTGGCATCTTAGTAAGGATTAAACCAGGAACCGTGGTGCTGTGAGGCAACTACGCTACCTGCCGTACTCTCCTAAAATAGTTATAACCCTCTAGCTGTAACCCTTTCTGATACTGTTCTACATAGTAATGATAAGGGTTATCACAAATGAACAACTGAAGAACCCTATAAGGCTTTCAAATTTTCAAATTTGACCTTTTTTTAAATATATGAGAGTATATATATATATATATATATATATATATACAGTATATATATATAACTCAACACACAGCCATTAATGTCTAAACTGCTGGCAACAAAAGTGAGTACACCCCTAAGTGAAAATGTCCAAATTGGGCCCAAAGTGTCAATATTTTGTGTGGCCACCGTTATTTTCCAGCACTGCCTTAACACTCTTGGGCATGGAGTTCACCAGAGCTTCACAGGTTGCCACTGGAGTCCTCTTCCACTCCTCCATGATGACATCACGGAGCTAGTGGATGTTAGAGACCTTGTGCTCCTCCACCTTCCGTTTGAGGATGCCCCACAGATGCTCAATAGGGTTTAGGTCTGGAGACACGCTTGACCAGTCCATCACCTTCACCCTCAGCTTCTTTAGCAAGGCAGTGGTTGTCTTGGAGGTGTGTTTGGGGTCGTTATCATGCTGGAATACATGCTGGGATCATGCTCTGCTTCAGTATGTCACAGTACATGTTGGCATTCATGGTTCCCTCAATGAACTGTAGCTCCCCAGTGCTGGCAGCACTCATGTAGCCCCAGACCATGACACTCCCTCCACCATGCTTGAGTGTAGGCAAGACACACTTGTCTTTGTACTCCTCACCTGGTTGCCCCCACACACGCTTGACACCATCTGAACCAAATAAGTTTATCTTGGTCTCATCAGACCACAGGACATGGTTCCAGTAATCCATGTCCTTAGTCTGCTTGTCTTCAGCAAACTGTTTGCGCGCATTCTTGTGCATCATCTTTAGAAGAGGTTTCCTTCTGGGACGACAGCCATGCAGACCAATTTGATGCAGCGTGCGGCGTATGGTCTGAGCACTGATAGGCTGACCCCCCACCCCTTCAACCTCTGCAGCAATGCTGGCAGCACTCATACGTCTATTTCCCAAAGACAACGTCTGGATATGACGCTGAGCACGTGCACTCAACTTCTTTGGTTGACCATGGCGAGGCCGTTTCTGAGTGGAACCTGTCCTGTTAAACCGCTGTATGGTGTTGGCCACCGTGCTACAGCTCAGTGTCAGGGTCTTGGCAATCTTCTTATAGCCTAGGCCATCTTTATGTTGAGCAACAATTATTTTTTTCAGATCCTCAGAGAGTTCTTTGCCATGAAGTGCCATGTTGAACTTCCAGTGACCAATATGAGGGAGTGTGAGAGCGATGACATCAAATTTAACACAACTGCTCCCCATTCACACTTGAGACCTTGTAACACCAACAAGTCACATGACACTGGGGAAGGAAAATGGCTAATTTCAGTGTTGTCACATGAAAAGATATAATCAGATATTCACAAAAATGTGAGGGGTGTACTCATATATATAATGTATATGTATCAAAATGATTGAATACACTCTTTTCTGTGTGGTTCTTCTCAGCTGTGTGTATCAGACAACATGACTGAGAGGATCTGACTCAATATATCAAACTTTGTCCTGTTTAGAAAAAAACAAAAACAAAGATCAGTTCGGAAGTTGACTCATATTGCTGAGATGATTCAAATGATCTGATTCACTGAAAAGAGCCAGAATTTCCATCACTAGTTTATGAGTACAACAGATTAAAGAAAAAAAAATCTTGATCTGCTCAAACTGCGAGTCAACCGATCTTATGAATCAATGTGAAAAGAATCGATTCGTTTGTGAATCAATCATCACGAGCAGCGCTGTCTCTGCACTTCACCTCGGCTGAGATTTATGCTGGATAAAGCGGCTCAAAATCAGTATATCTGTGATCTATGCTGTGATTTTTGTGTGTTATGTTGAATCAGGTATTAGTGTATAGTTTGGGCTTTGCTTTCTATTTTTTAAAAATTTGATTAGAGTAGATTGTACGTTCATGTTTAATTCTATATTATGTGCAATACATTAAAAAAAACATGTTTGTTATATGTTAAATGTGGATGAAGTGTATATTTAAAAGAAGATTTGGACCGTAATTACCTTTTTAGAGTAAAACTTTAATTCATGTTTCCACGTGAATGATACACTAAAAAGAAAGATACGAAAAATAAAACTATCACCCCATTGACTTTTTTTCATGCAGTAGCACTATGCTAATATCACCACACTCTTTTGTCCCTGTGGTAAAATCCATTAATACCGCTATATCGGAAAATAGTTCCCAAGCAGAATGCAAGGTTTAAGGTGAATACACGTTTTCTTTCGAACCGCTTTTGGATATCAGATCAGATTTCAGTCTGTAAATTAAGCGAGCCTTAAAATTTTGACCTAGTCTACCCAGCATACAGAGTGCTTTATTAGCATGTAAATTGTAATTAATTACGAATTTCTTTCAGGCTGTTCTCAGACATCCAATCCGATTTCATCATGCAAGTGCGAGCGAGCGTGCTGATTTTGAGCCACTCTACCCAGCATACAGCGTGTGCAGTCCGATCCCGTCGATCTGGGTGCGTTTTATTTCAATCACCGCGTTAAGAAAAAAAAAAAAGCAGAGACTTTCACCGGAATGCACGCGTTTTCTCTCTGATTTATCATTCCTGCAGGGTTTTCTTGTCTTCTTGCATATGGGAAGAATGTGATAATGGAGCGGGAGAAAAATAAAAGGGAGTGGAAACGGACTGAGCTCGAGAGATAAGAAAAAAAAGCAAGAGAGGCCGTCCATTTTGTCAGAGCAGCAAAAAAAAAAAAAAAAAAAAAAAAAAAAAAAAAGAGAGAGAAGATGGAATTCAAGCACAATCTGGAGGAAGGAAAAAAGATGGAGAAACGCGCGCGCCGTGCCTTAAAAATGGGATGAATATTTGGGATGTGGTGTGTTGATGATTCGGAGAGAGAAAAAATGGAAAGATGAACCAGGCATGATGAAGCTGCTGCATCTTCTTCATCCTCATCATTCGGTCCTGTCTGTCCTGACCTGGATTTATCTCGGATTAAATCCGCACACACTCGGGTTTAACCCGGGATTGTAATCTCGGTTGTTGGATTGAAGATTGTGCACTGTTGCAGACTTTATGAAGTGGCCTAGTATGCATCATCTAGTGTGCATCATCTAGTGTGCACGGACCTGCATCCTGAGCATCTCACCTGTACCCTCTCAGATGAAAAGGTCAAAGGTAGACACCAATTACAGCTACATCGTCATTAAAGGAACGTCATTAATCTACATATTTTTGGATTTGAAGATCCACAGTTTGTATCTTGACACTGAATGTCTGACTCTCAGCTAGGACAGATATCAGAATACACGTTCTTCTTTTTTTAGAAATTAATTTTTCATTCCAGTCTGACGTGGTTGGAGTTAAAGGGATGTATTTGTATTGACTTTTTGACTTTTCCACTTTTGGAAGTGTAAAGGGATGTGAGGTCCATAATCAAGATCACACCTGAGCCCTGATCTGCATTTCGTCTGAAACCGGACGCAGCGTTACCGAGAAAACTGTACAAGTCCTTTAAAGGGAGAATCCAACGTTTCTGGAATTAAAAGAGACACCTTAAAGGTTTCTGTTGGGGTTTTTAAATTATTATAATTTTTTTAGAGCGGTCCGTAATTGAGATCACTGCTGAGGAGAATGGGCTGCTGTGGGAGCGTGTGCATCCTTTAAAGGGTAACTCAGAGCTGGCTGGAATTAAATGGAGACGTTCAGGGTTTCTTTAATAAGCAGTGCAGCACCAGTGGAGACTTCCTGACGTTTACAAAAAGCACACAACTGATCACCTGAGGAATGAGGGTTCTTCCTCAGCAAGAGCTCTCTGGCGGTGGGTTTTGAACACACAACCTTCTGATTAATAGCACAGAACCTTAACCACTTAGCACTTTTCCAGAATCCAGTGCAGCTGGAGCTCGGTGCTTCCTCAATTTTCCTCATCCTCGTCTCGTTTAATCATCCTCAGGGTTAAAGGGGGGGTGGGGTGGTGGTGGTGGTGGTGAAATAAACAGTGCTGGATTTTTGCACTTTCTCCCCCTCGGACATTCACTGTGCTGGATGTGTTTGTAGTGGATGACCTCTGATGACCCCTAGTTACACTCCGGAGTGCGTTCCAGAGAGCGTGCGTGCTTTCCCGAGTGCTGCTGGAGGACGGGTTGGATTGAAACCCTACGAGACCGTGAGAACTGACCAAGAGGAGGAGGAGGAGGAAGAAGGAGATATGAGCTGTGGATGGTGGTGATGATGATGATGCTGGATACACAGGTACACACACAAATTTCAGCTCGTTACACGGGATCAAACACTCTGTGTGTGTGTTAGTGTTAAGCTCACTGCAGCTAACGCTGTCATTAGCATAACAATGTGTTCTTGTTTCAGGAGTTAGCTGTGCAGCGTGTACAGAAAAGAATTACAGGCCCGTGTTTCTTATTATGGCTTCCAGAACGAGTAGATTCAGTAGTAATGAAAGAAAAGTCTCTAGTTTGGAATAATGGTCCGACCTGAAAGGTGCAGTGAGGATTTTTTTTTTTTTAATTGTTCTTACCACTACAAATAAATAAATATCGGTGATGACAAAGAAACATCTGTTAAAAACGTAGAATCCAAAGCAAGTGAAAGAAGAAAAAAAGGTCAAAGAAAAAGAAAAAAAAACAGGTCCGTGCTGTCAGTCATGTTATAGACACACCTCCAGGGGGCGCTTGACTCCAGCCACTTCTTTACTGCTCAGGAAAGCAAAGCATGGTGGGTTGTGAAAACAGCACAGAGTAAAGTGTAAAATGAGATTTATTATCGTTATTGACTTTAACGCCACTGACGAGTGTGTGATGAGTCGTTATGAACTGGATGATGCACCACACCTTTGATCTCCAACACACACACACACACACACACTGTCTCTCTGAGGACGTTTGTCTTCAGCTCTGTCTCCTCTGTGAAGTTTTTATCGACGCGCTGCTGTTGTCTTGGATGTTCCACTTATCACAAATATACAGTTTCTCACTAGAGAAACCGCTAGAACACACTCGGTCTCTTCTGTTTAATTCAGAATGGTCTTTAAACACTGACTCACACACATACACATACACATACACAAAAACACATGCATATGTAACTGGACAAAGTGTTTATTATTAGTGTATAGAATGTAAAATCAACACATCGAGCTGGAGACACACAGGACTGGATTTTTTATCAGTTGCAGCAGTTATTATTTATGTTTGTTTCTCATGACCATTATTTCTCACTAATTTACTTGGGTCTGTTTCCCAAAATATAAATTACTAATTACACCACTCTGACTCCGACTCCACTCCGACTCTGACTCCACTCTGACTCCAACTCCATTCCGACTCCACTCTGACTCTGACTCCACTCTGACTCCACTCCAACTCCACTCCGACTCTGACTCCGCTCTGACTCTGTCTCTGTCTTCATTCTGACTCTGACTCCACTCTGGCTCCACTCCGACTCTGTCTCCACTTTGACTCTGACTCCACTCTGACTCTGTCTCCACTCTGACTCTGACTCTGATTCCACTCTGACTCCAACTCCACTCTGAGTCTGACTCCACTCTGACTCTGACTCTGATTCCAACTCTGATTCCACTCTGACTCCACTCTGACTCCAACTCCACTCCGACTCTGACTCTGATTCCACTCTGACTCCGACTCCGCCCCGACTCTGACTCCGCTCCGACTCCCACTCGACTCTGTCTCCACTCTGACTCCACTCTGATTCTGACTCCACTCTGACTCCACTTTGATTCTGACTCCACTCTGACTCCAACTCCACTCCGACTCTGACTCTGATTCCACTCTGACTCCAACTCCATTCTGACTCTGACTCTGATTCCACTCTGACTGCAACTCCACTCCGACTCTGACTCCACTCTGACTCTGTCTCTGTCTCCACTCTGACTCTGACTCCACTCCGACTCTGACTCCACTTCCACTCTGACTCCAACTCCACTCCGTCTCTTACTCCACACTGACTCCACTCTGACTCCAACTCCATTCCGACTCTGACTCCACTCTGACTCCGACTCCACTCCGACTCTGAGCCGACTCTGACTCTGACTCCGCTCTGACTCTGACTCCACCCTGACTCGACTCTGACTACACTCTGATTCTGACTCCACTCTGACTCCACTCTGACTCTGACTCCACTCTGTCTCCAACTCCACTCCAACTCTGACTCTGATTTCACTCTGACTCTGACTCCACTCTGACTCTGTCTTCACTCTGACTCTGTCTCCACTCTGACTCTGACTCCACTCTTGATTCCAACTCCACTCTGACTCTGACTCTGATTCCACTCTGACTCGAACTCCACTCCGACTCCGTCTCCGACTCTGATTCCACTCTGACTCCAACTCCACTAATACTCTGACTCCACTCTGACTCTGACTCCACTCTGTCTCCACTCTGACTCTGACTCCGTCTCCACTCCAACTCTGACTCCACGCTAACTCTGAGTCCGTCACTGACTCCACTCTGACTCCAACTCCATTCCGACTCTGACTCTACTCTGACTCCAACTCCACTCCGACTCTGACTCTGATTCCACTCTGACTCCGACTCCGCCCTGACTCTGACTCCGCTCCGACTCCCACTCGACTCTGTCTCCACTCTGACTCCACTCTGACTCCACTCTGACTCTGACTCCACTCTGACTCCAACTCCACTCCGACTCTGACTCTGATTCCACTCTGACTCCAACTCCACTCTGACTCTGACTCCACTCTGACTCTGTCTCTGTCTTCTCTCTGACTCTGACTCCACTCTGACTCTGACTCCGTCTCCACTCCGACTCTGACTCCACTCTGACTCTAATTCCACTCTGACTCCAACTCCACTCCGTCTCTTACTCCACACTGACTCCACTCTGTCTCCAACTCCATTCCGACTCAGACTCCACTCTGACTCCGACTCCACTCCGACTCTGACTCCGCGCCGACTCTGACTCTGACTCCGCTCCAACACTGACTCGACTCTGTCTCCACTCTGACTCGACTCTGTCTCCACTCTGACTCCACTCTG
The DNA here is from genome assembly GCF_001660625.3 of Ictalurus punctatus. Taxonomy (NCBI): domain Eukaryota; kingdom Metazoa; phylum Chordata; class Actinopteri; order Siluriformes; family Ictaluridae; genus Ictalurus; species Ictalurus punctatus. The sequence continues at coordinate 8,496,815 of NC_030433.2, read as the reverse complement.
ACTCGACTCTGACTACACTCTGATTCTGACTCCACTCTGACTCCAACTCCACTCCGACTCTGACTCTGATTCCACTCTGACTCCAACTCCACTCTGACTCCGTCTCCGACTCTGATTCCACTCTGACTCCAACTCCACTAAGACTCTGACTCCACTCTGACTCTGACTCCACTCTGTCTCCACTCTGACTCTGACTCCACTCTGACTCTGATTCCACTCTGACTCCAACTCCACTCTGACTCTGATTCCACTCTGACTCCAACTCCACTTTTCCTCTGACTCCACTCCGACTCTGACTCCACTCTGTCTCCACTCTGACTCTGACTCCACTCTGACTCTGTCTCCACTCTGACTCTGACTCTGATTCCACTCTGACTCCAACTCCAGTCCGACTCCACTCTGACTCTTGACTCTGATTCCACTCTGACTCCAACTCCACTCCGACTCTGACTCTGATTCCACTCTGACTCCAACTCCACTCCGACTCCGTCTCCACTCCAACTCTGACTCCACACTAACTCTTGAGTCCGTCACTGACTCCACTCTGACTCCAACTCCATTCCGACTCTGACTCCACTCTGACTCCGACTCCACTCCGACTCTGAGCCGACTCTGACTCTGACTCCGCTCCGACTCTGACTTGACTCTGTCTCCACTCTAACTCTGACTCCACTCTGACTCGACTCTGACTCCAACTCCATTCCGACTCTGACTCCAACTCCACTCCGACTCTGACTCTGATTCCACTCTGTCTCCGACTCCGCCCCGACTCTGACTCCGCTCCGACTCCCACTCGACTCTGTCTCCACTCTGACTCCACTCTGATTCTGACGCCACTCTGACTCCACTTTGATTCTGACTCCACTCAAACTCTGACTCCACTCTGACTCCAACTCCATTCTGACTCTGACTCTGATTCCACTCTGACTCCAACTCCACTCCGACTCTGTCTCTGTCTTCACTCTGACTCTGACTCCACTCTGTCTCCACTCCGACTCTGACTCCACTCTGACTCCGTCTCCACTCCGACTCTGACTCCACTTCCACTCTGACTCCAACTCCACTCCGTCTCTTACTCCACACTGACTCCACTCTGACTCCAACTCCATTCCGACTCTGACTCCACTCTGACTCCGACTCCACTCCGACTCTGAGCCGACTCTGTCTCCACTCTGACTCTGACTCCACCCTGACTCCACTCTGACTACACTCTGACTCTGTCTCCACTCTGTCTCCAACTCCACTCCAACTCTGACTCTGATTTCACTCTGACTCTGACTCCACTCTGACACCGTCTTCACTCTGACTCTGTCTCCACTCTGACTCTGATTCCACTCTGACTCCAACTCCACTCCGACTCCGTCTCCGACTCTGATTCCACTCTGACTCCAACTCCACTAAGACTCTGACTCCACTCTGTCTCCACTCTGACTCTGACTCCACTCTGTCTCCACTCTGACTCCACTCTGACTCTGATTCCACTCTGACTCCAACTCCACTCTGACTCTGATTACACTCTGACTCCAACTCCACTTTTCCTCTGACTCCACTCTGTCTCCACTCTGACTCCAACTCCACTCTTGATCTGTCTCCACTCTGACTCTGATTCCACTCTGACTCCAACTCCACTCCGACTCCGTCTCCGACTCTGATTCCACTCTGACTCCAACTCCACTAAGACTCTGACTCCACTCTGACTCTGACTCCACTCTGTCTCCACTCTGACTCTGACTCCACTCTGTCTCCACTCTGACTCCACTCTGACTCTGATTCCACTCTGACTCCAACTCCACTCTGACTCTGATTCCACTCTGACTCCAACTCCACTTTTCCTCTGACTCCACTCTGTCTCCACTCTGACTCCAACTCCACTCTTGATCTGTCTCCACTCTGACTCTGATTCCACTCTGACTCCAACTCCACTCCGACTCTGTCTCCACTCTGACTCTGACTCCACTCTGACCCTGACTCCACTCTGACTCCAACTCCACTCTGACTCTGATTCCACTCTTGACTCCAACTCCATTCTGACTCTGACTCTGATTCCACTCTGACTCCAACTCCACTTCGACTCTGACTCCACTCTGACTCCGACTCCACTCCGACTCTGAGCCGACTCTGACTCCGCTCCGACTCTGACTTGACTCTGTCTCCACTCTGACTCTGACTCCACTCTGACTTGACTCTGACTCCAACTCCATTCCGACTCTGACTCCAACTCCACTCTGACTCTGATTCCACTCTGACTCCGACTCCGCCCCGACTCTGACTCCGCTCCGACTCCCACTCGACTCTGTCTCCACTCTGACGCCACTCTGACTCCACTTTGATTCTGACTCCACTCTGACTCCAACTCCACTCCGACTCTGACTCTGATTCCACTCTGACTCCAACTCCATTCTGACTCTGACTCTGATTCCACTCTGACTCCAACTCCACTCTGTCTCTGTCTTCACTCTGACTCTGACTCCACTCTGTCTCCACTCCGACTCTGTCTCCACTCTGACTCCACTCTGACTCTGACTCCGTCTCCACTCCGACTCTGACTCCACTTCCACTCTGACTCCAACTCCACTCCGTCTCTTACTCCACACTGACTCCACTCTGACTCCAACTCCATTCCGACTCTGACTCCACTCTGACTCCGACTCCACTCCGACTCTGAGCCGACTCTGTCTCCACTCTGACTCTGACTCCACCCTGACTCCACTCTGACTACACTCTGACTCTGTCTCCACTCTGTCTCTAACTCCACTCCAACTCTGACTCTGATTTCACTCTGACTCTGACTCCACTCTGACACCGTCTTCACTCTGACTCTGTCTCCACTCTGACTCTGATTCCACTCTGACTCCAACTCCACTCCGACTCTGACTCCGACTCTGATTCCACTCTGACTCCAACTCCACTAAGACTCTGACTCCACTCTGACTCTGACTCCACCCTGTCTCCACTCTGACTCTGACTCCATTCTGACTCTGACTCTGATTCCACTCTGACTCCAACTCCACTCCGACTCTGACTCCACTCTGACTCCAACTCCACTCTGTCTCCACTCTGACTCTGTCTCCACACTGACTCCGACTCCACTCTGACTCCACTCTGACTCTGACTCCAGTCTGACTCTGACTCTGATTCCACTCTGACTCCAACTCCACTCTGACTCCACTCTGACTCTGTCTCCACTCTGACTCTGTCTCCACTCTGACTCTGACTCCAGTCTGACTCTGACTCTGATTCCACTCTGACTCCAACTCCACTCTGACTCTGACTCCACTCTGACTCTGATTCCACTCTGACTCCAACTCCATTCTGACTCTGACTCTGATTCCACTCTGACTCTGTCTCTGTCTTCACTCTGACTCTGACTCCACTCCGACTCTGTCTCCACTCTGACTCCATCTCCACTCTGACTCTGACTCTAATTCCACTCTGACTCCAACTCCACTCCGTCTCTTAATCCACACTGACTCCACTCTGACTCCAACTCCATTCCGACTCTGACTCTGACTCCACTCCAACTCCTCTCCGACTCTGACTCCGCGCCGACTCTGACTCTGCTCCGACTCAACTCTGTCTCCACTCTGACTACACTCTGATTCTGACTCCACTCTGACTCCACTCTGACTCTGTCTCCACTCTGACTCCACACTGTCTCCAACTCCACTCCGACTCTGACTCTGATTTCACTCTGACTCTGACTCCACTCTGACTCTGACTCCACTCTGACTCCGTCTCCGACTCTGATTCCACTCTGACTCCAACTCCACTAAGACTCTGACTCTGATTCCACTCTAACTCCAACTCCACTCCGACTCCGACTCTGATTCCACTCTGACTCCAACTCCACTAAGACTCTGACTCCACTCTGACTCTGACTCCACTCTGTCTCCACTCTGACTTTGACTCCACTCTGTCTCCACTCTGACTCCACTCTGACTCTGATTCCACTCTGACTCCAACTCCACTCTGACTCTGATTCCACTCTGACTCCAACTCCACTCTGACTCTGATTCCACTCTGACTCCAACTCCACTTTTCCTCTGACTCCACTCCGACTCTGACTCCACTCTGTCTCCACTCTGACTCTGATTCCACTCTGACTCTGTCTCCACTCTGACTCTGACTCTGATTCCACTCTGACTCCGACTCCACTCCGACTCTGACTCCACTCTGACTCTGTCTCCACTCTGACTCTGTCTCCACTCTGTCTCTGACTCCACTCCGACTCTGACTCCACTCTGACTCCACTCTGACTCTGTCTCCGTTCTGACTCTGTCTCCACTCTGACTCCGACTCCACTCCGACTCCACTCTGACTCTGACTCCACTCCGACTCTGACTCCACTCCGACTCTGACTCTGTCTTCACTCTGACTCTGACTCCACTCTGACTCTGACTCCACTCTGACTCCAACTCCACTCTGACTCCAACTCCACTCTGACTCCAACTCCACTCTGACTCTGATTCCTCTCTGACTCCAACCCCACTCCGACTCTGACTCCACTCTGACTCTGTCTCTGTCTCCACTCTGACTCCACTCCGACTCTGTCTCCCCTCTGACTCTGAGTCCACTCTGATTCCACTCCGACTCTGTCTCCACTCTGACTCTGCTCTGACTCTGACTCCGACTCTGACTCCGACCTGGATAACACAGATCATGAACAGAGGAGTGAATGAACACATAAACACATTTTCATCTATTTACATAATATTTACGTTTATATTATACATTTATATATTGACACAATATTTATTTATCTTGTTAGAAAGATAATAATAATAAAGCTGTTATAATCACACACATTTCTACATGAAGATGAGTGCAGGATTGAGAACTTTACGTCTCTGTTCATATGAAAAATAAAAACAGCCACAATTCAGACAAAAACTCTGGCAATGGAGCCTCCTGAGGTACCGGTTTGCCTCCAGCTGTTCAGGAGTGTGTGTGTGTGTGTGTGTGTGTGTGCGCACCCCAAACACATCGCAGTTACTATGGAGACTGAGTACAGTACCAAATCTCCTAATCTCTGAGGCAGAGAGACCAGAACGGTAGTTTTTCTTTCTTTCTTTCTTTCTTTCTTTGTCCTCTTCTTTTCTGTTAGGTTGAAATGTTTAAACATTCAGTAAATGTTTACACAATATGGAATGAAGCTGAATATAAATTGTAGAAATGTGTGAAAGCTGAATGTGCAGCAGGTAGATGAGGTTAGTGACATCCATCACATTTTTCCAATTCATCTGCGATCAGGACATGTTGACTATGGGGCAGATTTGGCGTGGGGCAGTTTGGGGGTAGGGCAGATAGGGGTCGGGGCAGATTGGTGATGGGACACTTTAAGCATGGGACACTTTGGTGCTTTTTTTCCCTAAGGATTGTTTTTTATTATTATTACTGAATTAATTGTTTAATAAATGTTGTGTAAAATGTTTAATCACTGTCCTGGACAGACAGAAAAACCTGAACACTCAGTGTGTTAAACACTTACTGTGTGTGTTACTACCACCACTGACCACCAGGGTGTGCACCATTCCTGCGCTATACAGCTCAATAACACTATTCACAGGGTACTCTCTGTGTATGTGTGTGTGTGTGTGTATGTATGATACAGTATATATCACAGTGTGTATTATTGTGTTACTGTGTACTGATGTGTATGTGTATTACAGTTTTTAGCATTGTATTTGTGTGTATGTAATTGTATGAGTGTTATGATTAGTGTATTTTATTGAGTCAGTGTTTGCGTTAATATTTGTGTGTGTGTGTGTGTGTGTGTGTGTGTGTGTGTGTGTGTGTGTGTGTGAGAGAGAGAGAGCAGAACTGTGCAAAGAGTTTCAGGAACACACTGTTGTGCAAAATTGAGACAGCAGCTGTGAGGATGAGCTGTTTTCCTCACACAAACACACACACACACACACACACACACACACACACACACAGATGCAAACAGCTGGATTTTCCCTCTAGCAGCAGTGTTAGTGGTTTTGTTTCAGATGTGTAGATTAGATGTGTGTTGTATGTGTGTTTAAGGTGGTCTAAACACCTCACAGCAACTCAATAATTCATTCAACACGCCAGACCACAAAACCACCTTACTCTCCCAGGTGTTGTCTGAGAGTCACATGGTTCTCTTTTTGTTTTGTTTTTCTTTATTCCTTTGATTATTCTAACTTTGTGTGTGTGTGTGTGTGTGTGTGTGTGTGTGTGTGTGTGTGTGTGAGCCAGAATGTCCATCATTGTGATTTCAGTCTTTCAGAGAAAGAAATGATCGTTTTTTTCTGTCTCAGCCAATGTCTTTGTTGTCAGGACACAAAAGCCATTCATGCAGTGTGTGTGTGTGTGTGTGTGTGTGTGTGTGTGTGTGTGTGTGTTTGTGCGTGTGTGCGTGTCTGTTCTCTATCTATTTGTGTAATATTATTGAGCTGCCAGAGATCCAATATAGACAGACATTTACACTGAAGGGTGTTTCTATCTTTTCACATGAAAGACACACATACACACACACACACACGAACACACACACACACACAAGCAAACACACAAACAAACACACACATTAGCTTGTCTCTTCTTGTTGGAGTGTGAAGTTTTGGGTCATTAATTAACGGTCTTAATACGATCTTGCCCTGAGTTTCTGATTATGTCTGAGTCAATTTGTTTGCGCACACACACACACACACACACACACACACACACACACACACATAAACACACACTCAAAGGCATATTGGATCTATCAGTCAGGATGTGTGTGTGTCATATTGCTGTTCTCACTCATCAGATTAATTAGCATTTCATTGCCAGACACACAGGCCACGCCTCCTTCACTGTGACTGCCAGACACACAGGCCACACCCTCTTCTTCACTCTGCTCTTTGTGTGATTCATATCTGTCTTTTTGTTTTGAACTCATGATGATGTCATGGACAGATGGAGATGATTTACTGTCTGAGATGTGTGTGTGTATGTGTGTGTGTAACGAGGTGTAATTGAGCAAATCGAGCTCATATGTTGCTGTTCACTGCACTTGATGCTCCATCTGTCTCCTGGTAGGCCTCCTGCAGTGCATCCTGGGTAATATTGTACAGTGGGCACAGAAAGTGTATGTGTGTGTGTGGGTGTGTGTGTGTGAGAGAGAGAGAGAGAGAGAGAGAGAGAGAGATTTGACAGAAAAAACACACTGAAGCAGCTACAGTTTTACCTTTACAGATTTTATGAATATGCAAATCAGGGCCCCTCCCTTAACATTCCAAGCCCCATCCCTTTTCCTGGTAAGCTGATGTTTCAGAGACTGTATTTGGTGCATATTTTAATTTTGGACTCTGATTGGCTTTTTTAAATGATGCGACAGCACTAACTCAGATTATTCAGATATTTCTTAAAAGAATGCAACAAAATCCCTGAAAAAGTCTGAAATTTCTTTCAGATTTAAGCAAAATTGTTAAAAAATAAAAATGTCTTTTATGAAAATTGGGTAACTTTAATGTTCACCTATTAAGCGATCAAGCAAGTTTTATTTCATAATGACAGTTATTTTTTTCTCCTTCTGTCCACCAATACCAAAAGTTTTGGCACCCAGATTCAACAGATTTTTTGTTACTTCATGATTAATATTGTTGATATATGCATGATTCTATATTTTAAAAAAATATTTCTGAGAATATACATTGAGAATTTTTTAATTGTGTGTGTGTGTGTGTGGGTGCGTGTGTGTATTTCCATTCCTCTGGATAAAATGTGATTGAGCTTTTATGACTTGGTCTTATACCGTATATTGAATGTGTGTGTAAGCAGTGCCTGGTCTGAACTAATTTAACTCATAGCCTTGAACTTTGATCTCTGTGTGCGTGTGTGTGGGTGTGTGTGGGTGTGTAGTTATTTATTACAGCAACCATATACACACATGCTGTTTTCCTTTTATTCTGCCGACATTACTATCATCTATCTGTCCAACATTTTACACACACACACACACACACACACACACACACACACACATACTATTCTGACTGGATGTGTGTCTGTCTTTTGATATAAAACTGCTAAAATACTAGAATGTTAACAGTGAAGGTTTCAGTTAATCGTTTTTAACACTTCTTCTGCGAATGCTATCCCATAATACAAAAACAAACAAACAAACAAAAAAAACGTGGCAGAAAAAAGCGTCACGAATACTGTGGAATAAATCTACCAAATTTATTCAGAAGTTGTTTCTGTGGTTACGTTTAGCAAGCATGCTAGCAAACATTAATTAGCTTTAAGGAGAGTGATTTGTATTATGCACAGAAATTTTCTAGGCAGGTGAAAGTTCACTTCCTGTTTTGGCAGGAAGGTGTGTGTTCAGGGACATGGTCGTTAGCATTAGGATCTACGATCTGCGTCATCTGAGGAAAAGGATTTCCCTTTTCTCAATCACGATGACCTTAAACCGTCCTTCACTCTTTCTCACTCTTCCTCACTTCCTCAGAAAACTTGCTCTTGCTAGGAATATCTACAATTTTTCTTATAATCCTGTTCAGAATCTGTCATTTATCGTTTAGCATATCTCACTGGCTTTGTTTTGTAATTTACACTATATGCACTTGCTTTTGTGGTTCTTGTATAATAGAAGGGCAGAGGATTACACCCGAGCCTGCAAACTAGCAGCTAGTCTGGAAGCTAGTAACCCTCTGCTAACCACCAGTTAGCATGAGTGGTAGAAAATGGTGGCTAAGATCTTAGCACAAGGTCGATCTGATTGTCTTTGGATAATCAAATCGGTGTTTTTCTTTGTTTGTTTGAGTGGAATTCAGGTGTAATGTAACACTGAAGTGTTGCTGTTAGCAAAAATAGCCAACAGGTGAACAATAGCAAAACTTTGTTCATTTGTTTCTTATCTCAGAATCTGTTGGAAGCGAGCTGGCTTTAGTTTTCTTAATCCTTTGCTGGAATGTTGTTTAAAGTGGACATGTTTATAGGATTCACGTCATTTTATTTGTGAGAATGACTTTATGATGTTTTCGTGTAAAGAAAATATCTAGCTAAATTCTTAAGGGTATGCTTTAAAGGCTAAATGCTAAATCCTTGGACTGTAAACAGGCATCTGACCTCTATTTCTGTCCTGTGTTTACATCAGGGTTTGGAACAACTGGAAACACACACACACACACACACACACACACACACACACACACACACACACACACAGTTAGACCCCACAAAATCAAGTACAAGCTCATAAAATGGTACAAAATTGTTTTCTTTTCTTTATTTATTTTATTGAATTGTGTCTAGAAGTACTCTCACACACTTTGTTTGTGTGTGTGTGTGTGTGTGTGTGTGTGTGTGTGTGTGTGTTATGAATACCTGCTTCTTTCCACATCTCCGCATTCCTGGAAACCTTTTATTCATAGAGGGTGTGTGTGTATGTGTGTGTGAGAGAGAGCGCATTACAGTGCATTAGACAAGCCTCAGCTTGCCACCTGTTACAGTAGTAGCAAGGTGAGAGAAGAGAGAGAAGGAAGCAAAGCCTTGTAGTCTTGTTTGTTTTTCGTTTTATTTATAACTTAATGCATAAGAAGGGAAGACGGTGAGAGAAAGAGAGAAGAGAAGAGCGATAAACAGTAGGAGGATAAATCACAGCAGGCCTGAAGGATGAAGAACTGATTGGAGGAACGGAGATGAAGCCGGTGTACAGCCTGCAGAGAGCCCTAGCTCAGCCTGTCAGAATGTTCATGCTGGATGTCCATCTGTCCATCCTGGACACTCTGGTAGGCGAGATGCTATGCTACGCTATGCTATGATATGCTACGCTACTTAAATTCACACACACGCTTATCTCTGTGTCAGAACATGCCATGAGAACATCCTGATTTTTACTGATTTACAAACAGGTCGTCAGTCAATACGACATGGGCGGAGCTTAAGCTGATCAATCGTGGTTGCTAACTTTGGTCATGTGACTTTTCAGTGTTGCGCGCACAATCGCAGATCAAGTTTGATTTTTGTGAAAAAATGACAAAAACATTATGAATGAACAACACATGATCTACAGCAGAGGTTCCCAAACTTTTCCAGGACAAGGCCCCCCAAATGGCAGTAACATTTGACCGAGGCCCCCCTTTTGCAAGATGTCTTTAAAACACATTAAAAATACAGACTTCTGAATATATCCTCTTTTTTTAAAAATTAATAATTACATCTTACATCTTTACATTACATTACATTAGAAATTGATTGTGTGTGTGTGGTTGTCTGAGAGTGAGAATTTATTTTTCACACCAAATTGTTGAGGCACCCTGGGCGCCCCCTGGCGGCCCCCACTTTGAAAACCACTGATCTACAATTGAACAGAACGTGTGGTGTGTTCTCGTCCTCGGTGTGGTTCTTTAGTCAGATGAGAACACACTCGGATGAATGAATCTCTGGGAAATACACTTCCTGTTTGAAAACGTTGGCTCGAGATATCTAACAAATGAATATTAGAGAATGAAGAGAATCCGAGCCAATGACCGGAAGTGAATGTGATGACTGCTGATCGATGAAGAGAGAAAAGTACGGCACGACGGATGATGGATAGCTGAGGTTTTTGCCAAATTGCAGATGATGAGAGTGCCTTCTAATGTATGTATATATATATATATATATATATATATATATATATATATATATATATATATATATATATACACACACACACCACTAGGGAAGAAGTAGAGCTGTCAGAGTCAGTGCGTCTTTCAATTTTTTTAGCTGGAGAGTGTGACGGGAGTCCTGCCTTCAAAACAGACTGCGCTAAAAATAGAAATTACATAAATCTATTAAGATTTATAATAGATTATTAATAACCAACTTTTTAAAATGTGAACAATGCATGCCACCATAAAGCCACCATCCTTGGTTAGAATGTTGGACTTCTACTCTGGGGGTTGTGAGTGCAGGAAATTAGCCTCAAACAAAAGATGAAATGAAAATTTAAATATACACATGTTCCCTTGACACGAAATGCAGTAACGTCGCTCATCAGCCATCATTACATTTGAAGTTGGATGAACTGACCTGAGGCCTTGAAGAGCGTTTTGTTTTCTGAGTTAGCTGGCATTACTGTAATTCAGTCCATCTCTGTAGGTGATCAGATTCCTCTGTTTTCTCTTTCGGCTTCTCTTTCAGCGCTGCTTGAAGAAAAGATCAGGGCTGTTGGGTTTTTTCAGAGATAAAAACAGCCTCCTGCTGTGTGATATCTGTCAGTTCCGGGTTACATCTCTAAAAGCCCATTGTGAGGTGATCTCAGCATGAATGAGCCGTTATCTCAGCTCACTGTCCTGGACTAATTATAACGTAAATGTAAGGACTGATCTCACGCTCACTGCTGCGATTTAGTGAATCATCGGTGATCTTTTACCTCTCTAATATACGAATTTATTTATAATTCATAAATATATATTCATAATCGGCTGTGATATCGATTATGAAGTAGTTCTACAATTTCTACGTTATAAAAAAGAAATCAAACAAAACAATTTGTGTTTGTTTGTGCTGATTTTTGCCATAAAATGAGATATTATAGTTATTTACTATTGCAATGCAACGATAGAGTGTCACAGTGAATTAAACTCTTTTTACCAGAGGTCAGATATGGAATTCGCACCGGATTTGGGCACACCCGTGTTCATCATTGAATTGATTTGTGATGTCACAGTCCACAGTAGCGCTTAATGGCTCATATGAAAGTGGACACTCAGAGCTTTTAGAATTTGCAGGGTTTTTTTTTTTTTTTGCAGTATTTCTTTTCTTACATTTTTTTTTAACCTAGCCTATTAGGTTTAAATACAGCTAAACACAGAGTTACGATACTCTAAACACAGAAACCCAACAGTGTCCTGAAAAATCTTATGACCGACTTGCTGTGATAAAATACTTCCATTTATTTTCACGGACTGAAACTGTCCGATTCATCCGATTTCACGCCAGTGTATTATATGAAAGGGTTAATGTGTAATACAATATGTCAAAAAAAAAAACACAAACAAATATAACATAATACTATGGTTATAGTAAAAGTTCAGGTCAAAGCGTAATGATCATAAAATGAAACTGTCACATTAGTACACAATGAATTAAATTCTGTTGTTGTTTGTGCTCTAATCGTTGTACACAGTTCTTTTGAAAGAAACGTGATATTTTGCAGTCGATCTGTGTTCTCCAACCTTGGACTTTTTTTTTACACATCATGTCTTAGAAATGTCACAGGAACGGATTGATGTTAATCACTCGTGGGAGATCCCCGCCGTGCCTGGCTCTGACTCCACGGTGATGTAAAGACAGATTACAAGGAGGGATTTTCCTCGGAAGCGGTACCTGAATGCCCGTTTCTCAACACTCTCACGGCTTCTGGGAACTGAGCGCGGAGGGGAAAAGAGAAAGGAAAAGAAGTGATACTGTAACTGTAAATAATACTCTAAATAATACTCAAAGGATGGGAAGTTCACAAAGCTTAAAAAAGAAGGTGTTTTCTCTTTTCTGCCTGAATTTTCTGAGGGACGGGGTGGTGTGATGACTCGATGTTATTTATTTATTCTTTTATTCCTCTCATATCACAGCAATTTACAATGACTGTTACAACACACTGACACTGGGGACTCCTTCCGTAACTACGTCTGCGTACAGAACCCTTTGCCATAGCAACAATTCCACACATTTTTAAAAATCACTTGCGAACTTCACATGCCGAACACACCTTGGCTGATCGACTGCGTTTGGGAAGAAGGGAATGTTATGAGATATCTGCTTTATCGTTTTTCTGAAGCTGAGTAGCGCTGTTCCTATTTACAGTTAAGCAGGACAGTGACTCACTTAATGATATCACCCCTCATTTGATTAGCACGGATGCTAAGCAATGCCAGCAATGCTAGCCAGCGAGAAGATAAAAGCAGTCCAGTTAATTAGATCAGCCTCATTTCCAGGCGTGTGTGTGTGTGAGAATACCCCTCATAGCTTATCCTCGAGTAGGGGAGGAATGCAGACATGAAGCGAGACAAAGAGACAACAGCATTACGACTCCGGAATCCTTTAGTTTAGTGCACTTATTAGTGAAAGTTGTGTACGAAAATGTGTCTGTGTGTGTGTGTGTGTGTGTGTGTGTGTAACTTGGAGAACCCAGCAGTGAGATCAGAATGAGCTGTCCCATCTAATCATGTCCAATCTTGCACCACGGAACAGAAGAGGCGGACCTTGTAGAAGACAGCGGACGCGACACAACAATAACACGACATCCAACATACAAAAAGTTCTTTATTACATATAAATGTAACAACATGACTTGACTGACCAGAAGGTTCTAGATTTAAGAACAGCCTGGGATGAGCTTTAGGTGACTCAGCAGAGGATGGGTTCTAAACGTGATTCACACCGCTATGAGTCAGCAAATCCGATATAATGACATGGCAGATTTATCTCATCACAGCGCTTCTCATGTTCCTGAGCCAGATAATTTGTCTTTGATCGTTCATCGTTGGTTCTCTGACTGAAGAATGAACAGTCTGGACTTCTAGAATGTAATTGGTCTTAAGTAGAGCAATCTAGAACCTTCTGACTAAGTAGGCACTTTGTTTATGTAAAACCTTTTGAGACATGCATTAAAGATCCTGGCGCTGTGTGTAGATACCAAACCAAATGGATGGAAGAACACATTAGAATATTAAGCCATGCCCATTAAGACACACACACACACACACACACACACACACACACAAGCAAGCACATATATAAACCATAAACATCGACACACTGTGATATTATGCAAACACGCTAACACACACATGCACATTAACTCCTACCTTTACAGTTACACACACAGTCTCATATATGAATGCACACTCTTACACATACACATTTGCACATATACATGCTCACACTTGGGTACACAGTCTCAAACAGGAATGTGCATGTAGTTATGCAAAGCATGCATGTTTTTGAGTTGCTTTTGTGATTAGTGAGAGCATCACACACGCACACACACGCACACACTGCCATTCCCGCTAGTTGTGTGTCCCCTCCCCCCTGCTGCATTCCTCGGCTCCATGATTGTGTTTTCAGTCGCGGCTCTTACCGGCAGTGGCTCGGCCCACACATAACACACACCAGATGTGCAAAGTAGAGCAGCCAAAGCTTCCAGTGGAGGCATGTGTGTGTGTGTGTGTGTGTGTGTGTGTGTGTGTGAGAGAGAGATAGCACTTTACTTTTACACTGCTCAAACAGTAATGACCCAATTATAAAGCTGTTTTGTTCATTTCGTAATGAGTTCAGCTTTTTGTTTCCATTCTCCGTCACATCACCTCACGATGAACTCGCCATGCTTCAGAGACGAGCAATCAGAGACTTTTAGGTTCAAAAACAATAAAAGATGAGTCAGCATATCCTGTTCACAGACACTTTAGCTTTGCACCGGAGCTACAAAGCTAATATAGCTAATAGCAAATACCTAAGATCTTTTCAGTAAATATTTTCCTCAAGCCACATCAGGTATTTCAGTGACGTCTCACACAGGACACAGTGTGAATGTCGCGCATTAACACGAACGCAGAAAAAGGACCTCTTGGACCTGAAAAGGGATCCATGGTGAACTGAAGTACATCCTGTATCTATAAGCTTCTGACTCATAACTTGTGGTCAGTGTAGAGTTCTTTATGTACCTTAAACTGTCTGAATAACCTTCATTTATCTGTAACGTCCAATATTCATCTAAGTGTGTGGATTTCTGTTATCTAGAACTTTCTGATCAGGAACCCAAGAGCACTTTGTGTATGAAGAACCTGAGGTAAAATCACACACACACTTACTAAAGGACACAGTAGGACTTCCTGTCATTTATAAACATGAACAGAACTTTACTGTGTACCTGAATGCTGGAACAATATGTGGGATAACTGAGTCACTATTTTACTCAGCGCAATTTGGTACTAATAATAGTAATATGAAGAAGAAGACGAATACAGTTCCACTTTTAACTTCATTTTGTAAATGGTATATATTTTGAAAAAATTATTATCTTGAACAATATAATTTGACGCAAGTTTCTGCCAATAAGGCGTTTTTTCCCCCTCAATCTAGCGTGAGGTAGACATCTATTACTTAATTGCTATATTATCCTCTTAGCTCCAGTGCAAAATTAAAGGAGTTACATTTGGGACCACAGACATATCATATGATTGACTTTTTTGTCAAACTATTCCTGCAAATGGACAGTTTAAAAAGTACATACCAAAGGAACAAGATATTCCAGTTTAATTTCTTAATAACATACATACTATATAAGTGTTTTTGTGTTAGCTCTTTGTACGCCAGCTGTGACAAAATAAGAAGTTTTGGTGATGAAAATATAATGTATGATTCAATTAATGCTTGCGAATTGATTCACATGATTCACCTGTAGAACAAGTCCTTTACTAATCACCCATCAGTCAATTATATATTGTTGATATTAAAATGACTTTTTATTGCTAGTAAATAGAGATAGAAAGCTTTCGAAATGCAAGATGAGGCTGGAAGTGTAGCACTGAAAATGTGAAAGTGTAAAAGATGAATTGCAGCTCCTTTATTTGAGGGATGTATGCTGTGTATGATTATTACATAGTTATTACAACAATAAAATCTTACGCGTGTAAATAAATCTTTTTAAAATGAACATCACCAAATAACAGTAATAAACTGGATGTTTATTTATACTGGCATGCAATACAGACAGGGAAATGTAAACATCATTATATATATATATATATATATATATATATATATATATATATATATATATATATATAAGTTGATATAAAAGACACCAGATTTGTCTTTCTTTCATGTAATAAAGTCGTTTAAATGGGTTTAACTGGTTCATTCAGCTGTCAATACCGACTTCCACTCAGGCTCTGTTAGTTGCCTGGGAGCTAGCTGCTTTGTTCTAGAAGTCTCTCACGTGCGCTGGACTTGCAATTGCTGACCAATCACAGCGCGTTGGAATTCTTTCACGAGCGCTGACCAATCTTGTCATTGACCAATCGTAGCGCATTAGAAGACTTTCTCGAGCGCCGGACACTGATCAATCGAGCTCTCTCGCGAGCACTGAATGCTAAACCAATAATAACATAGGAGAAGACTTTCACGTGCAGCGGACACTGACCAATCGGAGTGGGTCAGATAAAGCGAGGGGCGTGGTTATAGACTTAAAAAAGAAAAAAGTCCACCCTGTTAGGGGCGAGGAGGCGGGGACTGTGAGGGGTTTTTCTCGCTCTGTCACCATCAGTTTGTGTGTGCGAGTGGAGCAAAGACCGGGGCACGATCCTCACTTAACGGTCTGAACAGCGCGTGACTGCTCCGTTTTCTTTTTAATTACCGCATAGCTTTATTTCCGCTATCGGTGTGAGGCTATCCGCGGCGCTCTCTGAAGGATTTATCTCCGAGCTTTAAATCCCGATGCTCGGTGTGACGGGAGCTCCGCTTCGCCCTCTCCTTCTCCTTCTTCCTCTTCTTCTTCTCCCACCCCGATGACGTCATGTTCGATGCCAGCGCGTGGAGGGTCCGCAGCATCTGGGACGGTGTGAAACTCGAGGTGGTCGATCATGAAGGTCCAGTGGTGCTGCACAGCTTCACACATCTGGACCCCGAGCTGTCCCTGCTCGAGGTACTACTACTACTAATAATAATCATCATCATCATCATCATCATAATAATAATATGTAATGCATTAAATGTAATTAAAAATGAAAAATAAAAATATTTCCAGACATGGCACTAGGAGGAACAGTAGTAATAATAATACTACAGTTATGTTTATATTATTTTATTTATTTCTGACCCTGATGGTGCTTTAACCTATAATAATAATAATAATAATAGTAGTAGTAGCAGTAATCATAATAAATGCATTTGTATTAATTTATTTACATATTTATACTGATCTTGACTAACTTAATAATAATATTATAATATAATTATATAATAATAATAATAATAGTCATCATAATGATAATCATAATAATGAAAATGTAACGTTTCAGACATGACAGTAGGATGGGGAAAATTAATAGTCATTTAAAATAATAATGATAATAATAATAGTGCAACTAACATGCATTAAAATAAAAAAATATAAATAAAAACATTTTCAAGCGTGACAGTTGGAGGAAAAATAACACTCAGGATGAGCTAAAACATGAATAATTGTTTTAAGTAATCATTTTGTTTATAAATGAACATATACCTTAACAGTTATGAAGTTGTACAATAATAATGATGATAATTTATTATAATAATTTATAAATAGTACCGATGTGCAAATAAATCCATTGGTGGTATGCTGAATATAATATAGTGTTACTGAATAATATAATACGTCAGTGTTCTTTTATTATTATTATTCATATATTATTCTATATTATTCTGCTGATACTGTGTGATATTGAGAATATATTGTAACACACACATGCAGTGTATACAGTATGTCTGTAGTACACGCCTTGCTGTATAAATGAAAACAAACCCATGATGTGTCACTGTTAAAGATCTGTGTGTGTGTGTGTGTGTGTGTGTGTGTGCGCGTGTGTGTGCGCGTGAGTGTGTGTGCCCCAGCATTGGTGTTGTATGATGCCTATACAAGCTCAGGCCTATTTTAAAGTAATGGCTGAATGCAGTGTTTATATTTAGGGAGTATCGATGTATTGGTGCGTGTGTGGAGACGGGATGAGTAATCAGACCGTGCTTGGTCTGAGTGCTTCCTGAGTGACTCTCAAGAGACCGCAAACACACACAGACACACACACACACACACACACACAAACACACACTTGACTGCTCATTCAGTGGGACCTGGCTGTGTGTGTGTGTAATTTTTCCTCTTCAGTATGCACAGGAAGATTACAGCTTTCCCATTTCTTTCTTTTGGACACGTTGTCTCTCTCTCTCTCTCTCTCTCTCTTTCTCTCTGTGTCTTTCTCACACACACACACACACTTTGTGATTGTGACACAGAGCTGTAGTCATTTTTGGGTCATGTTGAGGGTGTGTACACACAGAGAAGGAGTTGATGATATTAACACACACACAATCTAGCGTGTATTTGTATAACCCTTACAATGTCTGGTTTACAGAGAAAAGGTTTACCGTAATTTCCGGACTTTGACAATTAAACACTCTCTAGAATGTATAAACCCCGCCCCCTAGGGAGCGCGTCTTGGTCTACAGCAGCAGCTGGTTAGCAGTAAACGTGGTTCATGTTTTCGGTGTGTTTGCGTTTCGTGTTTGCTTGGGAGGTTGTGGTTTTAGAGAGATAACGGTTACGGAAGTGTCCCTGTATCTGAACATGACACACTCCGCTTCACATCGTGCTGTTCTTCTCCTCCGCCTCGTCCTCTGTTTTCTGATATCCTACGCTCTTATCTCTATATTTATCCTGTAACGCATTGTATAGCTCTCCGGAAGTCCTTGGACTTGAACTCAGAACCTTTTGGTAACACAGAAACACAGAAACACGTAATAGAAGTTTTTATTTTAAGCTCAGATAATCGAGCATTTGAGTTGTTTATTTGTCCTGTATATGATTCAAGTCACTTGAATCTGTTCAGCTAAATGATTCATTCACTGATTCACTCAGTTGCACTGCTTGGTCATGTCTTCTTTGTCTTGTTTCATAATTTTTTTATATGTCCGTCTTTAGAAGAATTATTTTCACTCCAAGATCATCACACGACTGTTACGTGCACTGAAACATGCGGTATCGCCATCTCTAATGACCGTAATGAACCCCTGACTCAAATGGTTCAGTGAATCTTGGCCACAGCCGGAAGATTCACTGATTCAAACACTGATACACTGAACAACAGAGGAGTGAATCTTGGTCATGCTTGATATGATTCACTGACTCAAAGACTGAACGAGCGAGGAATCAATCTCGCTGAATGAGAGAGGAAGAAATCTCGGTCTTGACTGAAATATTTACTGACTCAGCTGATTTAGTGAATCATAGACGAGTGAACCTCGGTCGTGATCTGAAGGATTCACTGACTCAAACGCTGTTTTGCTGAATGAGAGAGGAGTCGTGAGCTAAAGGGTTCATTAACTTATCAATTGATTCACTGAACGAAAGATGAGTGAGTCTTGGTCATAATTGAAATGCTTCACTTACTCAAACGCTTATTCACTGAATGAGACATGACTGAACCTTGGTCTTGACTTGGTCTCAATTGAACTGATTCACTTTGACAAGAAAAAGAACAAATCTCAGTCATGATCAAAATGATTCACTGAATGTGAGAGGACTGAATCTCGGTCATGACTGAAATGATTCACTGAATGTGAGAGGACTGAATCTCGGTCGTGACCGCAGTGATTCACTGACTCAAAAGATTTAGTTGAACAAGAAAGGAACAGATCTCTGTCATGTTCAAAAGATTCACTGACTCAGTTCAGTCGCTGAATCAGAGAGGATTGAATCTCAGTCATGACCAAAATAATTCACTGACCCAAACACAGATTCACTGAATGACAGAGAAATGAATCTCGGTCTTGACTCGGTCTTGACTGAACTGATTCTTTTCGACAAGAAAAAGAACAAATCTCAATCATGCCTTAAATGATTCACTCACTCAAAGACTGATTCTCTGAATGACAGAGAAACGATTCTTGATCACGACCAAAACGATTCAGTTTGTGATGTCACAATCCTATACGCTAGAATATGCTAATTACTAGAAGATAACAAGGTGTTAATTTGGACACATTAGCTACAGCACATGCACAACAAGCTAGCTAAATGTTAGTGATGAAGAAATGTCATGGTTGTCATGGTAACAGCATGAGGATAATGACAAAGAACTGAAATGATACTGAAATCTTATTCATGGTGATTGATTTGCATATTATGCATATTCATTGATCCATGTATTGTTAGTGAGGATAAAGGTGTAGAGATGAATTTTGATTATTTAAGTAGATCAGAGTAGAACATTTTGCTATTCAGAGACTCTCTCTCTCTCTCTCTCTCTCTCTCTTCCTCTCTTCAATACTTCAATAATAACGCTGCCGCTTTAGAAAACGATCCTCTCGCTTCTCGGAAATATCTCGTCTGGATGAAATCATGCGGTTCTTCTCTTACAGAGAGAAACAGACGAGTGCACGGGGATTAATAAGGGCGGGGCGGGTTGCCAGATCTCTCAATAAATCCCTCCATGAGTTACTCATTTAAGCGTCAGTTATCAGTGGACCTGAGTCATCCTCCAAATATTTAAGATATGTTGTGTGTGTGTGTGTGTGTGTGTGTGTAAGAGACTCACCTCACTGATTATGTAGTAAACAGAACAAACACCACTCATGTTATGTTTGTTAATAAAGTTTATTAAAAATATAAAAAAGGGTTCTGTCGATTAATTCTCTATAACACCAGCTCTGACAGTAGCACAGGTTTATACCGACACATTCATTCTATATGAATACATTAGCATTTCTATAGCAACAGCGGGAACGTTTGCAGGGACGTGTGCAGGGGACGCTCCACATGGGAGATGTTTATGTAACATTTATGGAAGGAGTCTCCAGTGTCATCGCTTTGTACCAGTCGGAGGATTATTTTGGGTTCCAAAGCATTAAATGTAACTTTAAATAGATAAAAAGTATAACGTGTCATTCATTAATGAATAAGAGATTGTACTCGTTGGTAAGTCACTGCGATGTGAGAGGAATAAAACACTCTGGGACATGCTGTTAGGGGAAAATAATCAGCTTCAGGGTGGGAACAGTAACAGTCCCTGAGAGAGGAGTGTTGTTTTTCTAATCCTCTGACCCATAATCCTGTTAGGCTAATCGCACACACAGAGGCTATGACACACACACACACACACACAAGTTTTTGTGAGTAAAGAATGAGAAACAGGACGACGGTACGAAAAAAGAATAATTTGTAAATCAATATATAAAGCTATATAAAGTTCAGTTGGTTGTGCAAGCTAACAAGGCTAACACGTAATGAAAGCTAATGGCTAACAGATTAGCATATCCGTTAGCAGTATTTACGAAAAACTCAATCTGATTCTGTTGCTATTACCTGATTAGCTAACTCCACATTACTAATTTAACACCACTACTTATTTATACTTGAGTAGCATTTAGTGAGGCTAGCTGCTAGCGTACTAGCATGAATTATTCAGAGAGAAAAACTCCCTCCATTAAGAAGATATTAGGATTCCCCAGTCTGACCTCACTGACCTATGACCTTAGACCCTTACGGAGAGTCGTCTTCCATCACCACACCTCCAGACCGTGATTTATTAATTATCGCCATCCCGTGGAGCCATATGTGGGAACCGTGGTGCCCCGGCCCATCGTCATAGTGACCTGAGGAATATATTTTAAACATGGAATATCAGGTAACTCTTTGATAAAGCTAGCTTTCTGTTTTTTTTTCGTTATCTTGGTATTAAATAAAACTAGCTAGCATCACAAAACAAGAGATGCCCTCAGAGTAGGTTAGCTAAACCTAGATAATGGCTAACTCTGTAAAATAACCACTAGCATTAGACTAAGCTAGCTCACTCACTATCCTGTTAAAGTGTTCAATAATAGGCCTATAAAATGAGGCATTACTGTAAATATGCTAAATAGAGAGCTAGCTTAATGCTAAAGAGTCTTAGCTGAATGTGCTAATTTCTGTTGTTAGCTCATTAGCTAGCAACCTTTATCCTGTACTAGCTAATTATTAAACTAGTTATTTTAGCGACTCATATTTGCGTACACTGGTTTAGCACAGGGTCTCCATATTGTTGTGTGAAGGCAGATGGTGTGTGTGTGTGTGTCTGTGTGTGTGATGGTGATGTAGATGATGATGGTGAAGATGATGGTGATGTAGATGATGATGATGATGATGGTGAAGATGATGATGATGAAGATGATGATGGTGATGATGATGATGGTGATGTAGATGATGATAGTGAAGATGATGATGGTGATGATGGTGAAGATGAGGTTGATGATGGAGATGATGTAGATGATGGTGATGATGATGATGATGGTGATGTAGGTGATGATGTTGATGATGATGATGAGTGTGATGGTAGTGATGATGATGATGATGAGTGTGATGATGATGGTGGTGATGGTGATGATGGTGATGATGGTGATGATGATGATGTAGGTGATGATGATGATGATGAGTGTGATGATGATGATTGTGATGATAGTGATGATGATGTTGATGATGATGGTGATGTAGGTGATGAGGTTGATGATGATGATGAATGTGATGATAGTGATGATGGTGATGATGATGATTGTGATGATAGTGATGATGGTGATGATGATGATTGTGATGATAGTGATGATGATGTTGATGATGATGATAATGAATGTGATGATAGTGATGATGCTTATGATGATGATGATTGTGATGATAGTGATGATGTTAATGATGATGGTGATGTAGGTGATGAGGTTGATGATGATGTTGATGATGATGATGAGTGTGATGATAGTGATGATGGTGGTGATGGTGATGATGGTGGTGGTGGTGGTGATGGTGATGATGAAGATGATGGTGGTGATGATGGTGGTGGTGATGGTGATGATGATGGTGATGTAGATGATGATGGTGATGATGATGGTGATGTAGATGATGATGGTGATGATAGTGGTGGTGATGATGATGGTGATGATGGTGATGATGGTGGTGATATAGATGATGATGATGGCGATGATGATGGTGAAGATGAGTGTGATGATGGTGATGATGATGATGATGATGATGATGGTGGTGATGGTGATGATGATGATGGTGGTGGTGGTGATGGTGATGATGATTATGATAATGGTGATGATGGTGATGTAGGTGATAATGAGGTTGATGATGATGATGATGTAGATGATGATGATGATTATGGTGATGTAGGTGATGGTGATGGTGATGATGGTGATGATGATGGTGAAGATGAGGGTAATGGTGATGATGATAGTGATGATAGTGATGATGATGGTGATGTAGGTGATGATGAGGTTGATGATGGAGATGATGTAGATGATGATGGTGAAGATGAGTGTGATGATGGTGATGATTATGATGATGATTATGGTGGTGATGGTGATGATGATGATGGTGGTGATGGTGATGATGATGATGATAATGGTGATGATGGTGATGTAGGTGATAATGAGGTTGATGATGATGATGATGATGATGATAATGGTGATGATGGTGATGTAGGTGATAATGAGGTTCATGGTGATGATGATGTAGATGATGATGGTGATGTAGGTGATGGTGATGATGGTGATGATGATGGTGAAGATGATGGTGATGTAGGTGATGATGAGGTTGATGATGATGGTGATGATGATGATGGTGATGTAGGTGATGATGAGGTTGATGATGATGATGGTGATGTAGGTGATGATGAGGTTGATGATGATGGTGATGATGATGATGGTGATGTAGGTGATGGTGATGATGGTGATGATGATGGTGATGTAGGTGATGATGAGGTTGATGATGATGGTGATGATGATGATGGTGATGTAGGTGATGATGAGGTTGATGATGATGATGATGATGTAGGTGATGATGAGGTTGATGATGATGGTGATGATGATGATGGTGATGTAGGTGATGATGAGGTTGATGATGATGATGATGATGTAGGTGATGATGAGGTTGATGATGATGGTGATGATGATGATGGTGATGTAGGTGATGATGAGGTTGATGATGATGGTGATGTAGGTGATGATGAGGTTGATGATGATGATGGTGATGTAGGTGATGATGAGGTTGATGTAGGTGATGATGAGGTTGATGATGATGATGATGATGTAGATGATGATGGTGATGATGGTGAAGATGATGATGATGATGGTGATGATGATGATGATGAGTGTGATGATAGTGATGATGATGGTGTTGATGATGATGATGGTGGTGGTGATGGTGGTGATGATGTTGATGCTGATGGTGATAATGCTGGCGATGATGGTGAAGATGATGATGATGTTGATGATGATGAGTGTGATGATGGTGATGATGATGATGGTGAAGATGATGGTGATGATGATGATGATGAATAATCATTCGTTATAATCAGAGCAGAGTTAAGTTTATAAATGTGAGAAGTCCTGCTGCTTTTTTCTATTTGTTGTTGTTGATGTCACTGCGATCATATTTTTTATTTATTTGTTTGTCTCTCTCTCTCTCCCTCTCTCTCTCTCCTCTGTCTCGCTCTCCTCTATCTGTCTCTCTCATCTTGGTCTCTCTCTTCTCCATCTCTCTTTCTCTGTTTCTCTCTCCTCCATCTCTCTCCTCCGTCTCTCCTCCTCTGACTCTCTCTCCTCTATCTATCTCTCCTCTATCTATCTCTCCTCTATCTATCTCTCCTCTATCTGTCTCTCTCATCTCAGTCTCTCTCTTCTCCATCTCTCTTCCTCTGTTTCTCTCTACTCCATCTCTCTCTCCTCTATCCGCCTCTCTCTTCTCTGTCTCTCTCCTCCGTCTCTCTCCTCCCTCCTGTCTGTGTGAAACTTGATTAATCGTCTCTCAGACGGTTCTGAGTTTCAGACGCACTGATTTGATTCGATCGGTTCCACTTGCTTCTGCGAGTGGCTTTTTAGTGACGTCTGGATAAACTCAGACGTGTCTCTCCCCTCCATTACACCGCTGGGGAGGGGAACATTAGCGTCCTTGATAGATGATGACATCATACCTGACTCGTCTGTGTATGCGGTGTCTAGTCTTGCTCTGAAAACAGTAGCTGTGGTTATTTAGCTGGAGATTAGTTAGTGGTTAGTGGGTTGAGTGAGGGTCAGACTTTATTGTCTTTATTTCATTTTTTGAGATGCAGTCGTGTGTGACTTTAAAAAAAAAGCTTAAAGAAGACAAATGTAGAACAGACTAGCTCTTTAAAATATAAAGCCATGCCTACTGGGACAGCCCACTGAGACAGCCCACTGGGACAGACCACTTTTTAAATAAACATTATACTTTTTAAACTCTTTTACATACGCACAGAAAAATTAATCCCATCCTAACAGGGCGTCCTTCATCTTCTTCTTCCTTTCCTTCCTCTCTTCTTCTTTCTCCTCCTTTTCTTCTTCTTCCTCTTCTTCCTCCTCCTCTTCTTCTTCTCCCTCTTCTTCCTCCTCCTCTTCTTCTTCGACTTCCTTTCTACTTCTTCTTCTTTTTCCTCTCTTCTTCTTTCTCTTCTTCTTCCTCCTCCTCTTCTTCTTCCTTTCTTCTTCCTCTGCTTCTTCTTCTTCCTTTATACTTCTTCTTCTTCATCTCTTCTTCCTCTCTTCTCGTGGTTGTGTAGAGTATTGCAGCTGAGATCTGTTTATTTTCAGATGTTTTTCCTGTGCGTAGGTCAAAAACATTCGAACATTTCAGACCCAAAACACGAAGTGAAAAACCCCAGAGAAACAGAGGTGTAAACCTGGGACACACCAAGGCCACGGCGCAGTTTCACACTGACACGCGTGCACACACACACACACACACACACACACACACACACACACACACACACAATCTGTCACTTCTTCTGTATCTGAGGGACAGAGAGAGAGAGAGATAGGGAAAGAGAGAGAGAGTGAGAAAGAAGGAGAGAGAAAATGTGAGGGAGAGAGAGTGGGAGAGAGAGTGGGAGAGAGAGTGAGGGAGAAAGGGAGAGAGAGAGACAGAGGGAGAGAGAAAGTGAGGGAGAGAGAGTGGGAGAGAGAGTGGGAGAGAGAGTGAGGGAGAAAGGGAGAGAGAGAGACAGAGGGAGAGAGAAAGTGAGGAAGAGAGAGTGGGAGAGAGAGTGAGGGAGAGAGTGAGGGAGAAAGGGAGAGAGATAGGGAGAGAGAGAGAAAGAGAGAGAGAGAGGGATTTATGGTGGACCAGGAGCTCGTTTAACTGAGCGTTATTCATCACACTATGTCACAGTCAGCTGATAACATGCGAGTGTGAAAAACAACATCAGTGTGCGATCAGAGAGAGAAAGAGAGAGTGAGAGAAAGAGAGAGAGAGAACAAAAGAGCAAAATAAAGCAAAACAAAACACAAAATAAAACAGAAGGAAAGCGGCGGGTTGTGTGGAATGTGGTGGAGGATTTTCTCACAGATACGATGGAACTGAATCCTGATTATAAACAGTCTTTATTTTACTACATGTACATTAATAAACACACACACACACACGCACACACACACACACACACACACACACACAGTGAGGTCTGAATGGTGTTTTTCTGCTCTTTTGATAAACACTGTGTGTTTTGTTAGCTGCACTGGCTCAGCTCCAACCTTCAGATGGCAGAGCTGTGTGTGTGTGTGTGTGTGTGTGTGTGTGTGTGTGTGTGTGTGTGTGTGTGTGTGTGTGTGTGTGTGTGTGTGTGTGTGTGTGTGTGTGTGTGTGAGAGAGAGAGAGAGAGAGAGAGAAAGGGGGGGAGAGAAGGTGTAAGAGCTGCCCCTGTATAGCAAGGTCTTAGCCCGGCTAGCTCAGTCGGTAGAGCATGAGACTCTTAATCTCAGGGTCGTGGGTTCGAGCCCCACGTTGGGCGGTGAGTTTTTCCTCTGTGTGTTTCCTCCTGCTTCTCTAAACTGATTTTGACAGATAAGTGTTGAAGAAAAACCAGTAACAACACACACACACACAAGAGCATTAAACACTGAATTATTTACAGCATGAGTTGCTCTGTGTGTGCAATTAAACAAAATAAACAAGATCTTGCCAAACTAAACCAAATAAAAGCAGTATTTTCAGGGTCCAAGCACCCAGAGTCAAGACCCGCACATTCACAAATGCTCTACAAATGTTACTTAAGCAATCACAGGAAAGCAGAGCCATAACTATATTCAATTCAGTTTTATTTCTAAAGCTCTTTTAACAGAGATATATAAATTCATGATATAGATTATAAATGTATGAATTTATCCCTAATGAGCAGCCAGAGGTGACAGTGGCGAGGAAACACTCCCTGAGACGATATGAGGAAGAAACCTTGAGAGGAACCAGACTCAAAAGGGAACCCGTCCTCATCTGGGTGACACCGTGTGATCGTGTGATTATATATAAATACACCCCTTCTATAAAAGTGCTAATACTACATGCTAAAATAGTGCAGTTGTGTCACCAGGAAATTCATTACAGTTTTTACACGAAGTCTGTTTTGTTGAACTTCTCCACTGTTCACTGGTGGAGACTTGAGTGTAAAACTGTTTGTGGTCATTGTGGTCCTAAAGCCATCATAGCATAACTGTTCATATCAATTGAGGTCAAAAGCATCTTTATGATCTTCAGGTGGTACCATCCTGAGTAATCTCAATGATCTTTAGGCTGCACCATGTGGGGCCATCCTCAGCAGCAGCATGTGACTTCCAACTGATGAGAACTCCAACCGGAAGTAGGGGATCAGGATTGATCAGGCAGGTCCGGAGAGCAGAAGGGGTCAGGATCTTTGGTATCTCAGGAGCACTGTGTAACTCAACAGAAAGAGAGAGGGAAACTTTAGGCAAATGATGTGTATGTTTTGACCATGGAGACCAGTGGATTTCTCTGACTGTAGGAGGAAAGGTCTAGATGAACACATGTGCAGCAGGGTGGCGTTGCTTCTGCAGCTGCTTCTGCTTCTGCTGTGGCCTGAAAATTGAGTTCTTCTTGCAATTTAAAAATATTTTATCAAGTATTTATGTTTTTTTTTCGTCAGTCTGGGCCTTTTCCCCACTTGGTGCAAAAGTTTAGACGAAGTTTAGACCCAATTTAGTGAAGATAGGAGGAGGAAAATCTGGAGGAGGAGTAGCAAAAATGGCACTTAGATGGAAGCATTTTCGGCATGTAATCATAACTCATGACCAGTAGGTGGGGCTGTCATAAAATTTGTTACATAGTCTCAGGTCATGGTCCTGAAGATGCCTACCAAGTTTTGTATCAATGTGCAAAGTCGTTGCTCAGATAATTGGACAAAATTTTTAGGATGTGTAGCAAGGAGGAGGAGTTTTTGACGAAATCCAAGATGGCATAAAATCTAATTGGGGGAAATTGGTGTCATAGAGGGTGTTGAATTTGTCTCGACCCAGGAAATCCAGGCCTGGCTTTTAAATTTTAGACTCACGGTTCCAAAGTTATGAGAATAAACATACTTCCAATTAGGCCCAAATTTGACCCAATGGTGGTGCTAGAGCGTTGGCAGGACTCGGCCCAAATTTGGTCGGAATGTTCCTTAGACACTCCTCAATGAGCCTGCCAAATTTCACAACTGTTTACGAGATGGTTCTATGGGCTGCCGAAGACACCCTATCCAGAAGAAGAAGAAGAAGAAAGCGTAGAATACAAATTCGTGGCCAAGCATCGAAGGTGCTCATGATTTATTTATAAATAACATTACATTAGTGTATGTACTTTTAAAAAAAA
Source organism: Ictalurus punctatus (assembly GCF_001660625.3). Classification (NCBI taxonomy): domain Eukaryota; kingdom Metazoa; phylum Chordata; class Actinopteri; order Siluriformes; family Ictaluridae; genus Ictalurus; species Ictalurus punctatus. The sequence continues at coordinate 8,468,428 of NC_030433.2, read as the reverse complement.
AAATCTGTGTGTTTTATTTGTAAATTTTTTAAAAATGTTGTCTTTTTTAAGATATTCTGCACATTTGTATTCATGCTGAAGTATTTCATAATATTTCTGCTTGGTTTGTTGGATCATTTTGTTTACATTTCTTTCCTCATTACTCATCATAATGTCCTTTTTTTATCCTTTTTTTTTAGTTTATTGTAAAAAATTTTACATCCACGATGTCTTTGTAGAATTTAAGATTAAAAATCGTTGATTCCTTGTTTTTATGCAATGAAATTAAACATTACACTTAATATAATGAATAAAGTATATGAATGAATTTTATTACAGTGTAATAATTGTATAATTAATCATTAATTTATATTGTCTGATAATTATATTTGTTGATTTTTTTACACTTATGTCCTGGGTGACACTTGTCGCTTTCTTTATTGAAATTCTATCGTAATAAATAAAATAATTTTAGAATTATCTCCAATCTCTTAATTAAAAACCCATTAATTATATTATTAATCATTATATTTTTAAAAAATAAATATTGAGTTTTATTCACTTGCACTTGTCATTAATATTACTTTCCACTCTGTGTACCTCCACGTCAAGAAACTAGCCCGGCCCACTCTGACTTCACGTTCATGACGCAACATCGCATCTGAACGGGGTTTGGACTTGTTAAACTTCTGAAAAGTTATTTCAAACCCAAGAGTCTGTTCATTTTTAATATTTTGGGTGTTTTGTAACGACACGGCACATTCCACTCTCACATGAAATTCATTAAAATGCATAAAATTGTAAATACGAGGTTAGGAAATTGTTCCGTACCAACAATTAATCTACGACAATAAATCATTTAATCCTGTTTCTGTTTCGATCGAATGTTAAAGCGTTGTATTCGACTGTATATCTTTTCTAATCTGTGTGTGTGTGTGTGTGTGTGTGTGTGTGTGTGTGTGTGTAGAATGCGACTCAAGAGCTGGGGGAGGAGGTGGAGGACGGCGCCGTGTTTTCCATCTCGGTGCGCAGGGTTCAGGTGCAGCCGTCGGTCAGTAAGGGGCAGCGCTGGCTGGGCGTGGACTCGGACTCGGCGCTGAGTCTGTACGAGACGAGTAAACTGCGCACCATTAAGGCGGGGACGCTGGAGAGGCTGGTGGAGTACATGGTCTCCTCCTTCAGAGAGAACGACTCCACCTACGTCACCATCTTTCTCTGCACATATCGTTCATTCACCACCACCAACCAGGTGCTCGACCTCCTGCTCAACAGGTACGGAGAGTGGGGGGGGGGTGAGGGGTATGATGGGGGGTAAATTGGGAACGAGAGAGAGAAAGAAACAGGAAAAGAGAGACAGTCTGAGAGAGAGATGGGGAGACTGAGGTAAAGATGGAGGGAGAGAGACAGGCTGAGAGAATGAGTTATGGTGAGACAGGGTGGGAGAGAGAGATAGAGAGAGAGAAAAGTGTGACAGAGCGACAAAGAGAGAGACAGAAAAGAAGAAACAGACAGGAAGAGAGAGAGAGTAAGCTAGTCAGAGAGTGAGACAGACAAAATAGAGAGATAAAAAAAGATCAGAGAGAGAGAGACAGATTTGCTCGCAGGTTCACCTGGAAGAAGGTTTAGCTCAGTTGCCATGGTTACAGAGATGTCTATGATTGGCAGGCGTGGCACTGCAGCAGGAAGTCAGAAAGTTTATTATTTAAAACAAAAAAAACAAACAAGGAAAACAGGTTTGAACTGGTGTGGTGTTGTTTCAGATACGCTAAACTGCAGCACCTGCCGGGGTCAGAAGGTCACAGACTCACACACGATGACCGCACCGAGCTCAGGAAGTGAGTAACCGCGGCTCACTAACACACATCCCAACTCAGGGCTAGGACATAGCATCAGCCTAGCTTCACCCTAGCATTATCTGAGTTATTATTTTTATATTGATGAGGTCCAGTGACTTTCATCAGTACTGGACTCTTCTCTCTCGCCCTCAGCACCATCTCGTCGATCCTGGGAGCGTGGCTGGATCAGTACTCGGAAGATTTCTGGAAGCCGCCGGAATACAGCTGCCTCAGACGCCTCATCTCCTACCTGCATGTCAACTTCCCCGGATCAGACCTGGAGCGACGAGCCTGCAACCTGCTTGGACAGTTCCACCGCAGACTGCAGCAAGAACCTGAGCCTGAGGGTCAGAACAAACACACATACACACACACACACACACACACACACACTAATGAACCAATATCAAAAGCTATTATGTCCGGGATCCTGGATCATTCATTGTGTGTGTGTGTGTGTGTGTGTGTGTGTGTGTGTTTAGTGCTGGATCACGGGTCGTGTCCCTTCTCCCTCCTGGAGGAGAACGGTTATGAGGATGATCGGCCAGACTTCCTGACCTTTGACCCCACGGTGGTGGCCGAACAGTTCACCCTCATGGATGCGGTGAGTGTTGCTATGGTAACGGAGGAACTATGACAACAGGCTTTGTAACAGACACAGGTAACAGGGATACAGAGACACTGCAGTAACAGAGTTGCTATGGTAACAGATGGTAGAATAACATACATGGTATGGGATCAGAGATGGTACAGTAACACGGTTGTGATGGTAACGGAGACACTATCGTAACATAGTTGCTATGGTAACAGAGATGGTACAGCAAAACGGTTGCAATGGTAACGGAGATGGTAAAGTGACAGAGTTGCTGTGGTAACAGAGATTCTGCATTGACAAAGTTGCTATGGTAACAGAGATGGTATAGTAACACAGTTGCTATGGTAACAGAGATGCTGCATTATCAGAGTTGCTATGGGAACAGATAGTACAGTGACAGAGTTGCTAAGGTAACAGAGACGGTACAGTGACAGTGTTGCTAAGGTAACAGAGATGGTACATTGACAGAATTGCTATAGTAACAGAGATGCTGCATTAACAGAGTTGCTATGGTAACAGAGATGGTACAGTAACAGAGTTGCTATGGTAACAGAGATTGTATAGTAACATACATGTTACAGGATCAGAGATGCTACAGTAATAGAGTTGCTATGGAAACAGAAATGCTACAGTTAGGTACATGTTATGGAATCAGAGATGTTGCTATGGTAACAGAGTTGCCACAGCAGCAGTTTCTCATCACCCTCTTTTCCATTTTATGTATTTTTTTGTATCACGTGTCGTTTATTTTCTCTGTGGTTGTTCAGGAGCTGTTTAAGAAGGTGGTGCCATATCACTGTTTGGGCAGCATCTGGTCTCAGAGGGATAAGAAGGGAAAAGAACATCTGGCTCCCACCATCCGAGCCACTGTTACTCAATTCAACTGTGTGACCAACTGCGTCATCTCCACCTGCCTGAGTGACCGCACGCTCAAACACACACACCGCGCCAAAGTGCTCGAGCGCTGGATCGAGGTGGCCCGGGTCAGAACACTGCACACACACACACACTCACACACA